>NW_007360635.1:14151-72109 GCF_000192795.1 Vavraia culicis subsp. floridensis | reverse complement strand
AACTATGATTTCGTAATCTTCGCGCAGCTGAATAGTTACCATGTTGTTTTCAGACCCACACACAGAAATGATATAGCCGAGTAATGAGCTGTAGAAACAAAAAAGATTCATGGATTCGCAGAATCTTGTTCTTTTATATTTCTCTCGTTTCTCTTAAAGGAAGTTACCTAAATCTCAATGTCTTTTCCAGTATCAAAAAAAACTGAATACGGAAACCTTCTACATTTGAATATGTATACCTAAACATCCATAAATTGTGGTTCTGTATTCACCTTTATCAGCGTTTGTAAGTGATTTGGTAATTCTATGAAAAAATTTTAGGTTAAAATATTTTGCAATAATATGATGTGGATAAGTGTGCTCGTTCAAACCATGCAAAAACGATTGATATGTGTCAAATAAATGGTGAAAACTCACACATCAGAATAGGAACAATCACGAGAGCACATTGCATCATTGTTGGTTCAATCATGGATTATGGCACTACCAGTACTTCGAAAACAGGATAACATGTAAAGATGCATATTTCATTATATTTTAGTGAATCTCATCTCTAGGCAAGCAGTCACTTGAATTGGCAGCATATTCTAAATAGTTAGCCATCATGACAAAAAGGAAAAATTACAATATTTTTTTTTTCTATGTTCCATTTTGATACGTGCGTAGGTATTAAAGAGTAAACTGCATGATGATGTTTCGATTAATATAAAATAGAACACTCGATTCAAATCCCGTTGTCTATAACAGTGTTCTGTAATCTAAGTATTAACTACCTGGCGCACTGTAAATAGCGTAATTAAATACACAGGAATGCCATGCTCTTAACCTGTTAATTTAGAAGTGCAATAAATTACTGTATTGCTGTTTCATACTACCACTAAAATGTCCTTACTATGAATGTAAGTTTTCTGACAATCTGCGCTGTCAACGAAAGATTGCACAATTGAATGTTTCCAAAGAAAGCGATTAGCATATACAAACATGTGCAGAATTGAAGAATAAATTAACGTACCGTAGGCTATTTAAGTTGCATCATGATAGCTAGAAAGTGTTAATAATTTTTTATTTGCTGTACATATTGTGTTAAGGTGATTGTGGTCCTCAATGTATTGTGTAACTTTATACAAACTCTCTGAATCGAGTTCTTTCTATTTAAGGATTATTACACAACTGGATTATATTGCTTGCCTTTTCAGGACATGCTTGTTCCATTTTTTATTTAACACGAAGCAATCGAACAACATTCGAATAAACAAGCGTGCAACAGCAAAAAGAACGATATTTTGAATATCATGTAGTTGTTGTGTAAGAATTGCCCATATTGGTACTCGTCCTGCCCTTTATATCGTTACTTTTTCAATTAAAAATAGCTCGGTCATTACCACTCGTATACTATCATTTCAACAGATAATTCCTTTGCTTTGATTTACTGATTTATGTTATGAATTACCAATGGAAAGCCTCGCTGAGTAGTTCGGCCAAGGAATCGTAATGTCATCACTTTCAGAGGATTATAATTAAATGTTTAATAGATGAAACAATATTCATACGTTTAAAAGCACAAGAATGGTATTGTAATTTAATAATTTTGCTTGCCTATCACTTGAAACTGCCAGTTAACTATTTACAAACTGCTTCATTTCCATAATTTAACGCAGTTACAAAATTTTGAGGTAAACTAACATATTTTTACTCTTGTGATCAGGAAACAGAATCTGTCTGAGAACAAAAGGTTTTTTTACCGAATTTAATAGAAGACACGTGTTATCGAGACTACCGTTCCGGTGAACATAAAACAAAAAAAAGATATGTCCTGTTTTTGGACTGCTTCGCACATCTCAACGAAGCTTTAGCAAGAATCTATCAAAATTACTGCTGGATATGCTGAACACGTTGTGGTATAAACGAAGAATTAAAGGTAAGTTAACTTTGAATGATACGTAGTGATTGTGACATGGGTAGAACGCAATTTAAATGTGGTAGAAATATAGTCAGCTTGTAGAAGAGCAATAAAATTGATGCATTAGGATAGCTGCACAAACATCTATGCATGATGTCGTAAGAAACATACCATAAATGGCGATAAAAGCAAGCCTTTGAGGTGGATTTAGCGAGGTGTTATATGTGCAGGTAGCAGGCCAAAATAATAGCGTTTTTACGAGACATAGAAATAGGATTGTTGTAATTCAAATCAAGTACGGCGATTTACTTGAAATCAAATGCCAAGTGATTCATTTATAGGGATGTCCTGAATTAAATGGGGCGTTTTATGAATAATTGAGCCCGGAAAGGTAAGACACCGATCGAAAACAAAACAAATAAGGAATGAATAGCTCAAGTGATACATTTAGTGGAACATACGTGTATAGTCGATCAAAAAAGTTGAAACAATAGCATTTTACAACGTATAATGACCTGTTTGATCTGAAATACACACTTGCCAACCGGTATCTGAGAAATTAAGAAAACAAAATGAGGTCATGAAGATCAAATATTGGAGACCGTTTAATGTGGAACAAAGCTCATAAAATTTTTATAATAGTTTTCTAATACACACGGCATCATCAATGATCATATATAATCACGTTTTTGTCACCAAACTAATCTATGAAAAATATGATTTTGGTTCGAATGTTCATCTTTTTGGGTCCTGCCGAAAAAGTACCTGACAGGTAGATGCAAGCAGAAATGAATGATAGCGGGCATTTTTATTGTGAGCACTATTATTAAATGTAATAAGATGTTTGGTCCTTTAAATGAGTATAAATGTATGACTGCTTCTCATAATACCACAAGAACGTTAGTTTAATCTATCAAAATTTTTGCGTGTTAAAGTTTTGAAACGAATCATTCAATTATTACAACTGTATCAATTGAGCTAGATTCTCAAGAAATGTTATAATATGTGTATGTAAATTATCATTAGAAGAGATTTAGATGCATATTTGATTTTTATTAACAATGGCAATATCATCATTTTAGCAGAGCGTTCTTGCTAACTTTGACATATTTTATCAGTGAATGGGCCTGTTGAATGGTTGGTAAAACATCAAGGAACGGTTAGCTGGTATAAAGTATATGAAGAACATAATTTAGAATGTTTCATTTTATACAATGCTAATGGTTGTTTAGAGTAAATTTTTGCAGTTCAGTGAGTTGTTACTTGTACTTGATGGTGTTTAGCTATGTTAGAGGACTGATCGCACTAACTCCGCCTAAAAAGCAAGACCTGTTATTAATAAAAGCTTTTATTAGAAATAACTCGTTTGATCTGCCTTTTGTGTTGTACACTTTTGATTAAGAGATTTCAAATTTTATTTTTGCTGAGATTGTACCTTTTAATATACTACTTGTGAGGAGTAGCTGGGTATGTTCACAAAAGTAAGAGTTGAACACTAATCTGCAATTTTTTTCGTTAGAAATTTGAGTTAAAAATTTTTATTTTTTGAAAGGCTAAACAGCTACTCCGCAAGCTACTTTCCTGAAATGACCATTTTCCTCACACCGCCCTTTTACCTGTACTTTCAATTTAAATTATGTTTCTGTTCCATTTTATATTTATATTAACAAAAAGTACAGGATAACTTATCTGAACCATTCTAAAATTATGGTTAGAATTATCTCTCGCGACAAAAATATTTAACACGTAATATTCTTGCATCCAGTATTTAACGATATCTGTCTGTGCTACGTTGTGATAACCGATATTCCCATGTTTAATACGCGTTATATACCGATGCATACGGGGCAATCAGTCGTTTCAATTGGTATCTGAAGGGAAATATATTTCCTATTGAGAGCTGTAAGTCTGTAAACAGAACAATCTATGGTTTAGCTGATGAGAAAAAGAGGTTGATATGCTTTGCTGGGCGTTCATTCCGGTATTGCAAATTGTTAATTTTATACAATGAACTTGACAAAAATATTTAGTGCTGACAGGAGACACACCAGCAACCTATTAGTAGTATTTTCGATTGATCTTTTCTAATATTTTACAAATAATGTGATTGTGTCTAAGACGTAGATTATAAAAAATAGTATTGTATCATAATTTTTTAGATTAGTACCTGATATAAGGACTACTCTCGAGAATATCTCATTTCCGAACCAAAAGATATAACACTGGAAATTTAATGCTAAAGTACTTGATGTTGAAAGATTTTTTGAATTGCTGCTTGTTCCTGTGCTGATAAAAATTCATTTAAGTAGCCGTGAATAAAAAATTGACAGATAGATTAGAAAAAAATGTGTGTGCCATGTTAAAACAGTAAAAAAGGCGAGATAACACTTAAAAGCATTAGAAATTTGCAAAGAAAAGATGATAAGTGTGATGAAATTGTTGATATCGTTTCAAACATTAATTTATGGATTGAATCAGAAAAAACGCTTTGTCCAGTAACTTAGAATGCATGCACCTAAAATTAAAAAATTCTAAGTAATTTGGATACGCGAACTAAAAACACATGGAAATCGTTTCTAAATTCAATTTAATTACTAACAATTCCAACTCGCTGATCTAACAAACAAAAACATACCATGCATCGAATCAAATACGTTCAACCATATCACCTTGAAAGAGTACACAGAAGCTCTCCATATGAAGTACTTGCTAACAGCAATTATAAATATGTGCATAACGAAATGATGATGACCATGTTTTGCTATATGCCAGTAGACGAAGATACCAAAAAACAGGCGAATCAAACAACAAATAATTCAGAAAAAAGAGTCGAATTGGTGGTTACATATCAAAATTCAACATAACATACTTTGTAGCTAAGAAACTTCACAATTACCATGACATGTTTTCAAAAGGTATTTAACGGATTTGTTTTAGCAAGTTTGATATTACCTAGGAAGAACGGTAAATGCTTGTTTTAACAACCAATAGATTTAACCATTCAGCTCTTGCACAGTTCATCATTCACAAATTTAATATTTAAATTCGTAACCATGAACAGTTTTTGCGCTGATTATAAAACGGCATCATCATGAAGCGATCTGTTGAACTGATAAAAATATAAATTAAAAAGCTTTGATTGTGAAGTACGCTTGTTCAATGGAATGAATAGTATGTATTTCTTGTGTTATATGTTTGTGGCGTGCATCTTGTCTCATATTCTATCGTATTCAGGTATCTCAGACACATTTGAAAAGCTTCTTTAGTTCTAACCGATGCTCTCAGGAAATGAAGAGATATACGTACAGCTGCTCTTTGAAATAATGTGTTATGACCAATAAGTGGGATAGCTTTGACCAGAGATGGTAACAATGAGTGATGAAAGGTATTTTAAGAAATGATTGAAATATTGATAGGTTGAGGGGTAAGGAGTTTAATCAACTGTTGGTGTACATGCCATCGTGGAGTAGTCATTCAACCCAGTACTGCGCTGCAGCAAAAGTATGTTAGCACTTGGTAGTGTCTAAGAAAAGTCTAAAAACCATTTTATTACAGCATATCGCACTTTTACATGATGAACGATCACAACATATTTAGCATTCAACTGTTCAACTCAGTGGCTGTTCTTTGCTGAGAACATCCCTGATCAAATCACTTTGTTTCTTTCCTATCAGTCTAAAACTGCTGCCTTCATCATCAAAAACTTTCAATTTACTAAAATCCTCGCATTCTACGATATCTCTCAGGGATTTGTACGTGTCAACAATCGTACGACTCACATTTTTAGAAATACCGGGTATAAATTCAAGCATGTTCATTAGGAATTTGTTCTTGTCCGTGTATTTCTTTACTTTCGGTACAAACACTGATTCTTTGTGGCGTATGATATTCTTCAGTGCTATTAATAAATCGTTTGCGCTTTCTATACAAATAAAGTTGGAACTGTTCTCCATTTGGAAGTTGAATAAGTCTTGTTTTACCGTGGTTAACTCATTGGCATCCTGGTACAGTGTCCGTTTCTCAAGTGAGGACAGATAGCTGTCTTTCGCTTTTTTTCTTATATTTTTTTCGAGGTTCTTCATATTGTACAGGAATATGAGCTTTTCGGTTTTGTAGTTGCTCATGTTTTTCAATTCAGTGGTGCAATTAACGACGGGAAAGGATCTTTCTGCCATAGATTCTAGGTCTTTTATTATCACCGAATTTTCATTATGAAAGTTGAAGTTCAACTTGAGATCATTTCCGTACCTCTTTAGAATGTCAGGAATTGAGAAGTGGTACAGTATAAATACAGGATCAACAGTGTCCGATCCTGCATCACAGCTAAAAATATTGTTACTTTCTACATCAACGTTTTGTTTGATGACTGTATCCTCGTTAACACCTTGCTCATCATCCCTCATTTTGCTAACTTCTCCAACCTCGAACCTTTTCAAGTACCGCAGGTTTTTCTCGTCGTCATCCTCCCTTATCTTGAAGGGAAGATCTAAGAGACTGATAGAAAGATTTGAAACATCTTCTCTAGCAGTTACAGGTGAATTACTCCACTTTCTCCTTCGCTTGACACGTTCATCGGGAAAGTGTTCGATTTTCTCCTCTGAACCGCTATTTAAGCATTTATGACAGCCACATTCCATACTTACATTTGTATCATGTGCAAAACGCCTCCCTTTCCTCTCTTCATCCTTCTTTCCATGTACCTTTTCCCTCTTCTCTTCATAAACAACAACAATGTCTGAGGAAATAGTCATTTCAACCCTTAGCTAATAAAAATTGCAATATGCACAAAATCACGTCCATATACGCCCAACAAACGCACATAATAGCACGAAAAATACAAAACTCATCATTGGAAGGAAAGGTAAACATGCTCAAGCATTACAATGTGCCCGTAATAATTTTTGATTTTTGTGGTGGCATACTAAAATACAACACGCTAATAGAATTGAACATGAGCTATTATTTTGTTTTTGACTATGAAAGTGTTAAGAACGAGATTAATAGCACGATTGAGGGTGATGATATCGTATTTTTGTTGTTTGACTGGCGACTTAACGAAGATGTGAAAGATTTCATGGAACGAAAAACGAAAAAAAATGTTTTTATACTAATAAACAGCAAATAGTACCATTGGTTGTATGTTCAGGAAGTATAATTGAAGCGGTACGTGAAAAGGGTTCTTATACCTGCGATCGATAGACCATGAGAAACGAAGTGATTAATAACAGAACAAGTTAACAAGTTGCTGCAAAACAACACATTGCCACGTTGTATTTCATGCGCAAGAGGACCTTTTTTAAATTTTACCCGAGTACAATGATTGGTTCCTTAAAATTGAGCAACATAAAATTTAACTACGCTGTGATTGCATTGTTAGCAATTCTCATCGTTTACGTGATGAGCGTTGCCGTTCTTACCACAAATGCTTTGATGTTGTGGCAAGAATATTAATATCGGCTTTCAAGTATGGATGGCCTTAATCATATTCAGCAAATTCTCAAGGTTATCGCACCGATATAGAACACACACCACTTTATATAAAGTACTTCATACAATCCTGGATATCAGCCAAAGCAACTGTGAAGTCTTTGCACTGCCATGATTATTAGTCTGTGATGTATTTCTCCGCGTATGAACACCATTTGGGAATGATTCCTGTCCCCGTATAATATGTTTTAATCTCAGAAGAGTGATATCCAACGAATATTATATTATCTTTCAGATCAAACGTGCTAATATCCTTGGATGACAGAGTATCCACCTTAGATACGGTATCATAAATATCTATACCATCCAAATGCGCCAAGAAACAGTGTCTTCCATGATGAATCACTTTCTTTGCTCCTGTTACCGATGATTTCACAACTGGCTTCATATTACGTAGGTCAAACATGTAGAAATTTTCGTTTGTCGCTATCGAAATCATTAAATTGGCATCAAAATCACCGCTTACAACGTTTTCATCAAAAGCAACATGTTTCACCGGCGCGTTCTGTCTCGTATCGACAAACGCAAGTTGTCCATCGGAAAAAAGAGCTGACAAGCCGTGTGCTTTAGAAATACAGAATGAATTCAACTCATGAGTTGAATTATAAACGCAGGACACCACACCACGCATCAAATCTAATCGATGCAATTCTCTATCCGTACAGAAGTACAGACTGTCAGAAAAACGGTTTAAGCATCTTCCAAAATGCGGTATCCGCAGCTTGTAGTGCACATTGTAGTTCATGTGAAATTCGATTGTTTTATCGTTCCGTAAAAACGCCAGTTTCTTCGGCGAGCGCGTAAGAAAACAAAAATCAACGATGTCCGTATCCATGCGCCGCTCGAGAAACTCCGTATTGTCCTCAACGATGTAAACTTTATATCGCGGCTGGTATGTGCCGGTGGCAATAATATGCGTCTTGTCAGTGTTAAGCCTCAGTTTTGTGCATGATGTCGGGAACTGAAAATCTTTGTATATTTGTACTTGTGTCACCATAGAAGCGAGGGGTCTACCTTCAAATATTTTCAGAATTGATTTTACGACAAATTCGCGGTGAATTGGAAGGATGAGAGTGCACAACTCTTCATCTCTGGAACAACGAGTAATATGCAAAAAACAACTAAATTGGAGGTGAATTGCAGATAAAGTACTCAAAAACAGCAAAGAAACAATAAGCAAATTTGTTACTACGAGGTGAAAGTAAACGTACTAAAACTGCTAGCTATACAAAGATTATTATCTAAACATATCCTTGGAATTGATAATAAGAATGTTTAGATTGTTAAAATTTAACAGAATGCTTCTCGTGCTGATTTATAGCGTTTGAAGCACGCACATCTCCGCATAGCTTTCATTACCATATCCTGTTGGTAAAACAAAATATTTGCAACCCCCAGCACCATGACTCAATTATCTGAGACAGAAAAGAAGTACGTCAAAAATAAGGAATGGATGTATAAGGGCGAGGCAAATGCAAAGGAAAGACCGGTGAACTCGTTGCTGAACTGTGAGTTGGAGTTTAAACAGGCAAAAGTTGTTACCAAGCAAAAAGAAAGCGATGAAAATGAAATTTTGATGTTGGTAAAAGCAAGGCTCCGCGAAAAGAAATTCGATAACATCACATTTAGAATAGAAAATGATGATGAAAGCGATAGTGCACCAAATTTCAAGCCTTCTGATGCCAGTGCAGTATTAAATTGTGAGGAAGTCGAGGATTTGTTGGATGTTCTGAATGTCGAGCTGATGAGAATTAGCGACTTGAATAACAACATATGTGAATTTAAACGAATCTCAACCAAGCGAAAGACAGATGAACATGCCAAGAATAGCAAGAGTTCCAAGTCGTCGGCTATTAAGGAACTCAAAAAACATAAGAACGTGCAAATTCTCTAAGTAGCGTTGTATAAGGGGACCAGCATCATTGCACTCAGTTTCTCGTTTGTAAATGCTGCTTAATGTGTGACTCGGATGAACAGGAGTATATGGCAGTTCGTAATACACGTTATTTTTCGTGTACGTAGCTGTGGTGACCGTAAAATTAAAATGTTGGTAACGATGCGTGTGATCGCTATGAAGAATGGTGGTTATGAATGTACTTCTGATACAGATTAGTGCTAGTGAATTGCAATCATGATCACAAAGTACTAAAAATTAAAATTTTATATTTTTGAGTAATTTAATTGTTTGGTGTGCACCAGTCAGGAAGTTCGTAGCTGTTCTGGTATTGACTAGGCTTGTTACAGCTAATAAACTAAACCAAATTTACTTACACACTAAGAATCACAGCTTGCTCTCATCGTTTGTTATCGGACGTATCAAACTATTTTTACATAGCAAAACATCCTTAATAAACATCTGCTCGTCTTAAATCTTCGCTCAACAGCAGAAAGGTTCACTTCACCCAATTTTTACTTTTGTTATGCGACCAATACTGTCCTGCACATTCATTTTTTTTAATAACCGTGCCAGATCAACCCATAGAACCATGAGTACTCAGATTCCCATCGTATATGGCACACAATCTGGCAATTCCTTGCATGTCTCACAGCTTATAGAATCAAAACTGGTCCATTACAGCACATGCATCGTGCCAATTGACGAATTTTCGCTAGAGAACTTTTTGCATGGCAATACGTTCATTTTCATATGTTCTACATATGGCAATGGGGATTTTCCATTCGCCGCACAGTATTTTTACAACTGCTTAGTGAATGAGAGCATGCCTGTTGATTTCTTGAAAAACTGCAACATCGCCGTCTTTGGCTTGGGAGATAGCTCATACGCCAAGTTCAATTTTGCATCTAAAAAATTGTTCAGAATATTTTCTAAGCTGGGTGCTAACCTATTTATAGAAAGAGGAAATGGCAATATGCAGGATGAGCAAGGCTATTACACATCATTGTTCCCGTGGATCGAAAAGCTGATCGTTAATTTACAAAGTTTTAATATAAAAGGTGCCGAGCTGATCAGAAAGGAAAAACGAGCGTATGATGCAACTATAATCGCAAAAGCTATGCTTACACCGAGTGATCATTTTCAAGACATTCTTGAAGTGGGGTTTACTGTTGAGGATTACAATGACTTTGAACCTGGTGATACCATTCTAATCAGTCCCGCGAATTATAACTGGCGTGAATTTTGTGAATACAACGGCAACATGTGTGATGAGGATTACGTAAAGAATAGCATGGATTACAACTTTGTGCCCTACTTCTACGTCTTTGTCGAGATCGTAAAGTATCTGGAGGATGAACCGCTAAACGACCATTTATTCAGAAATCCGGAGCGTAAGGAAGCCATAACAAAGAGAATACGGGAAATGAGCACAGACTACGAGTTGTACTTTGATTATGTTAAACGCCCGAAGCGTACTTTCTTCGAAGTATTGTGTGATTTCGGGTTGAAACTGCCGTTCTCATTTTTGAGGAAAGTTATACCGAAGATCCGGCCAAGATATTTTACTCTGACCAAGAAAGGATCGGAGTATTATCTCACCATTGCGCTTGTCGAATACCAAAACAGTATAAAAGCAAAAAGAAAAGGATTGTGTTCGCAATATTTGAAGGAAATAAACGTGAGTGAAACAATAAAAGTGGGAATGATAAAGAGCCATCTGTTCTACGACTCAAATAACCTTCTATTTATTTGTACGGGAACGGGCGTAACATTGCCTAGAGCTTTTTGGAATTTTATCGGTGATAAGAACATAGTGGTGTATTACGGGTATAGACATGATGAAAAGGATAGATTGTATGTCGAAGAGGTAGAAAAACGTAAGAATGTGAAAATTGTGTATGCTCCCTCGCGTATGGGTGAGGAGCTGTACGTGCAAGAGATATTTTACAAGTATTTTAACGATCCTATAGACAAATACCTGATCTATGTGAGTGGTAGGACAAGATTGAACAAGGAAGTGAGGCAAATGTTCACAAAAAAATACGGAGAAGAACTTCATTTTCAGGCAGAAACGTGGTGATAGTAATGGATGGTTTATATGTGGTGCTTTGAAGAGTTCTAAGCTTTAACGTAAAGTTACTGTTGTGTTACTTGTTTTGAGATAAAATGGAGGCTTAGTCCAATATTTTCTGATTCCTCCTCATCTTCAAACAAGCTTTTTGCTTCTAATCAGTATTTGCTATGTTAATGAGAATTATCAAGCTTGTATTATCTCTTGAATGTATAATTCCTTACTGTTCGCAGATGTGCTAGCACATCTCATTCGTGCAATACCACACACTGTTATGAGCAATTCATTAAATACCCGTATATTTTGTATTGAGCGCACAACTTGGCTTTTTGAGAGGCTATCATCGTACTTCTGTGGCATAAGAGCGCTGCTTTACGAATTGTATATGATAACGAAGAACGTATCTGTTTTATGAGTGCACATTGACAGTTCTAACGCATGTAATGGGTGTTATAACTTCATTTTTTAATTCGTTCATTTTGTATTATTTCGGATTTCATAGGTCGCAGCCGGTCCGTATTATTGGTCAATCGCCGAATTTTATAAACAATAGAACATCATCAACTTTTTAGCATTTACTTACATTTTTATAAGGACTCACGTCCTGCTTGATGCGTACTTGCTTATAATAATGTGCAAAGTTTAAATTTACTAAGTCCCGTCTGCCTATCCTGATTACGTTACCGTAATTCTGCCTTGTATTCCCAACGAACATGTAAGAAGATTTAAACGATCAGCGGCTCGTCAGGAAAATAGTTTTATATCTCTTCTACATACGCTCCTTAAAACCTCCTTTTGATTGCTCTAGCTTTTTATTTATCTCAGGATCCTCGATGAATCTTTTCATTCATGCCTCTTACCACCGTAGAAAGTCATTTATTTACGTTGTTGTTTCATCTTCTGATCGAAACATTCATTAAAAGCGCATACCAGAGAATGTTTCAGAATTGATGAAAAGCTGAAACACTAAAATGTGGTTATTTCAAGACTGGTAGTTACTTCATAATCTGTTAAATATGCAACAAAATACGAATAAACATGTTACCGCAAGAACAACGGCTGGTATTAGTGAATGAAATCTGTGTGAATAAAAGTTGTTCAAGCGGTCTTGGGCACCGAGTACATTTTTGGATTGGTAACGATCGAGACCAAAGAATTTCATTTCGTTACAAAAAGTACCAAAAAAATACCTGTGGCACTTTCATCCGAATAAACCTTTACACAATTGTATTTTGCCTTTCACATTACAGAGTTAACGATATGGTGTAACATATCCATATGAACAAATACTTATTGTACAGTTTAATTATACCTTACACCCATTCAATCGTATTTTTGCGTTACTTCTTGTCACCACCTTCGCTTCCACCCTTACCTTTGTCGTCCGAGGGCCAGAAGTGCACTATGCTGAACGATCCGAACAAGAAGATAACTACCAAACCAATAACGACTATTAATGTAATAAGAACACCTTTATCCATGGAAATACCGTAATGTTATTTCTTTTATATTTTTTCAGTGATATTTTACTCCAATTAAATTTAGGTATAAATACGAATAGCTTTTTGATATCATGCCATCATTATTCTATAAAACAATAAATAACTTGTGCAGGTGTGATATTCTGGGTGTTTATTGGCATTTTATTGGTTAGAAACGGACCTGTGGGAAGGTAGAGTGCGCACTGCGATCAAAATATGTCTTAGACGAATTAATTGCTGGTTCTTCCGCAATTCTTAGATTTGCTACGTTTTCTCAGCGAACATATCACCTTAAACATAAAATACGCTGTTATGTGTTGTAGATTATCAGCGTTCTTGCTGCAATTCTATCCACCAACACCTTTTCTTGGCATATTTAACGATGATGCTACGATGAGCTTTAGATATCGCGCTAAGCACCACTTGGCATTTCTCACATCCGTGGTCTCTAATTCATAAATGAACTTGTTCAGCCACACCTTACAATAATTTAGCTCAACTAGCACAGCAAGGCATGTAACAGCCAAGGCGTAGCATTAACATGTACCATGGCGTATACAAGTGTCTGTTGCTCTTAATCGAGTGTTCATCTGCTGATAAGAAAACAGTCTCTGCCAAAATTTTTTTGATCTGAAGTTGTGACCAAAAGACGCGGATAAACAACCATCAGGTAAATTCTGGCGATCATAGGTAAGAAAGCGCTGTCTGCCAGTGCAACTATCTAAAAACAAAGGTTAATACCTGTTATGAGCAGGTCTACAGCTTCCAAAACAACATAATTTATTGCTCAACCTACCATCTTATTAGTACTTAGCTCAAACTCTCTAATGTCCTTTTCACTGATAAACTTTATTCCTTTTCTTTTATTCTTGATGACATCAACCTGCCCTTCTATACGCTCAATCAGATCTTTTAGATCAATGTTATCCTCTTTGATTTCCTTCAGTTCTTTCAGAACATGATACGATACTTCTGGGAATCCCAGCGAATCAGAGATGCTGTTCAAGTGCGCAAAAAGCAGCGCTAACGATTCTTCCAAAATAAATTCTTTCAATTCTTCAGATTTTAAATACTCTGTGGTTAACTTTACCTTGCTGTAATCAACCTTCTTCCCTATGGCTTTGGTATCTTTGATCGCAATGCCCATCTTGAACAATTCTATGAGTTTTAAGCCTAGAGGGATGTAAAACGGTATTCTTAGGATGCTTTGTATGATTTTCAAGTGATATACACTCTTCTTGATCGATATTATCTCCACGAGCTTGAACATAATATTTAAAAAACTCGTCAAATTGTTATTACCAATGCATTTTGATATGTTTTCAACCATAAATGCACACAGCGATCTGTCGTACTCCTTCTGTTTGACCAAATACCCAAGATATGAAATTTCTTCTTTTATGACATCCTTGGTTGCGCTCTCAACAAATTTGCCAACCTCATCTACATTTTCCTCCATGTAGTAAATTTTGCGTAGCTGTGAATTATTCTCAAGCTCCTGCTCACCCTCTTTAAGCTGCTTTTTTTTTTGTTTTTCTTCCTCGCGTTTTCTTTTATTCTCGCTAATTCTTTTGTCTATTGCGTTTACGGGTGCCTTTCTTTCATGCTTATTATCCGTTATCCTCCGATTTTGGCCAATATCTCTATTGTGTTTCATCTCTGATTTCCTTCTACCACCTATTACATTATTTTTCGCACTCTTAAAATCGTTTTTATTAAACTTAGAAGATTTGTCATCGCTATTCCGTATTCTTCCGCTGTTTTTATGCTCCATTCTTGCATGATTTGCTTTGTTATCTTTTTTATGATTCTTGCTGCGCTCCTTATCTCCGTTATACCTCCCTTTCCTCTCATTTTTTGCAAAAGCTTTTTTTCTGCTCGCCATCCGTGTGGGTAAAGGAATTGTGAGCAAGTCATGTTTTATCGCCCTGCAGTTCAGGCGTAAGCATTGTTTTTAAGTTCGGTGAAGATTGCAAAACGTGCACTTGTTCGTTTAAATGTTGCTGAACTGTCTGTCATGCCTGGTAATGACAAATGGCAAAAAAGTTTTTTGTAGTATGCTTAAATATGAGGCAGTCGAATTAAAATATCAATTGGCAACAATTTATTGTGTTCAAGACCCGCAATATAACGATGTCTTCAGGGTATGCTAGTCTCTAATCCCCGTACAAAGTACCGGTTAATCAACAACATGCTATTGTTACAAAGAAATGAGCGATAAATGCGTTCGTTTGGATAGCAAGATGATAAATGAGCATTAAATTTACCTACAGAACGTGTGTATAATTTGAATGATTACTTTTGGCAAGGAAGACCATTTTACAGCAATTCTCCCATGAACAAACAACGTACTGAATGCTACCACGCTATGTACACCAAAGAACTTTTTTTTACTGTTACCAAACATCAAATCTCTGTTCAACACCAGAAACGGGGATGGCTCGGTCAGCTCTTCACCGCTTGGTTTATAATGAAGACGGCACCGTGCAAAACGGGCAAATAAACAAAACAACATTCACAATTATACCGATTTATTGGCAGGCCTTTAACGCTGTCTCTTCCGGCACTCTCTGCAGTACCATTTTCCTGCTGGTGGCTGCGCCATCCCAACACAAGAAAGATGGAACCATTCAATTCTACAGTTCGGATCATCACACGCAATCATCTTCGCATTTATATCCTTGCCACAGTAGCACGGCGCACTATCCCTCTCTCTATTCGCGTGTGCCCCCGCCTCGCCCAATTCTCTTGCAGAAATCTGGTTGGTCTTAAGGACCAATGCTGATTTTGACACCATCTCATCAAAATTGTTGCAGTCCAACTCAACAGTCCCCGTCTGCCCATCTATAAAATTGTAAAGCGAATGCAGATGCGCGTTCATTTCTTTTTCGTTCTCCTCAAGTCGCAGAAATGCCGATACTATTTTTTGTACATCACACTGATCCGATTCTATTTGCTGTTCGATTGTGGTGATGTGATCTTCTGATTGACTGTTCAGCAGTTTTATGTTTGTTATTGTCTTTTGAACCTTGAGCGGAGTTTCTTCGAGCGATTCGATGCTTTCTTTGAATAACATTGGCAAGGATCGAATTTTTAGAAAATTAATAAATGGCGGGTAGATGAACAGACACGCAACATTTCGCGAGGTCCTATGCATTTATTCTATCTGCTCATCGATTATACTCAATAATTATTTGTTGATCGAAGGACCAAGATGCACGAAAATGCGTACCAATAATATGCAAAATACCAAAAATAAGCGGATGAATACGCTAATACAGCAAAGAATAAAAGCATTGATGGATTGATACTTCTCCGCGTTGTTGAAGGAGGTAACTCTGTTTAATGTTGGGAAAGAGGATGAAGTAGCAGTTTTAAGGGAAATTGTGGCTGTGTTCATACATAAAAAGTGGCAGACACGGGGCAATTTCTGATCAAAAACACTTCTCTCGTCACATTTTGAATGTAATGTTGCAATTTTAATGAAAAGTGAGCTTGCACAGTGAACAGTTACACGCCAAATTCTTCTTTTACGTTTTGAAAGTGTGTGCTCACTTAAACGGTACCATCATCTCTGCACTAGCTTACACGCCAAATTCTTCTTTTACGTTTTGAAAGTGTGTGCTCACTTAAACGGTACCATCATCTCTGAACTAGCACAAAGCTCACGGCAGCAAAGTATCTACATGAATGTCTGCAACAATAATTAGAAATAGTTTACGTTATAACAGCGTGCCAGTGCAATCGTATAATATTTTCATGAACAACAAGCCAAGTTACTGCTTCGAAATGAACAATTTTTGAATAACTGTTCTATCTCCACGATAGCACACATAATATTGTACTTGTGTATTGTAAGTAGGTCAAGAATACGAATCACGGCTAAATAAGAGCACTAAAGAGATGAAACGATGCTATGTAACCGCTACAGATACATCATCCCGGGCAATATATTAGTTAAGTGTCTATTTTTGTTGTCGTGATGCGCCATGATCGTGATTATTTAATCTTTGCTCTCCCATGTCAATACTAGGCCAAATACACTCAACAGCAACATTACGTAAAACAAATTATTTTCAAGACTAACACCTTAATCCCGCAGTAGATGTACGATTGATCGTGTATAAACCAAAGATATCGATTAAAAAAGCCTTATTTATTTATTGAGAGCATATTTACGTCTCCTTGTACCGCCAATACATCCCGCTCGGTATGTAAAAAACAGAAAAATACATTTTGTGAATAAGATTTACATCATATAGCACAGGAATCGTAAAAATGATAATAGAGTAAAAAGAACATAGCACATGCAAGAGAATGCCGGTCATCTGTTTTGTTAACTATTCCTGCTATTTAAGGCGGGTCCTTCATTCAGTGTTGATGAAGGGAGGGTCATCCCAACAAAATGTTCCATACATGAAGACACGTACAAGATATCGTTTTGTAGCAAAATATTTCTGCTCATCGATGTGGTTTGAAATACGTTGCTATGAGAACGCAACACAATAACACATATAATTCATATCACTGCAATCTCTGGTAGTAACAAGCACATGCTCATTTTGCGTTCTTTCTTTACTCTCACTTCCGGTTTATTAATGAATAGTTCATCATGTTGAAGAAAAAACCACGGTTTACAAATGAAATGCGTCTTGTGGCCCGATATTATCGTATCATAATTTAAAACGCTTTTGAATGTTTCTCGTATTAAATTGTGTCTGAATGGGCAGCCCTTTACGATACAACATGGAAACGAAGGAAACGCATACGCTTGATGATCTAAGCACAGGATACAAGCTATACATAAAGAAAGACATGGGAAATGGTGTAGAAAATATCAAGGCAGAAATACTGGGTGTAAAAAATAGGAACGGCAAAGAATTTTACGTTCACTACATAAACTTTAATAGGAGACTGGATGAATGGCTCAGTGGTGATTCATTCCTTCTGGACACGGTAGAAGTGCCGAAGAAAAGAAAGAAGAGCTACGTGAAAAAGAGCAAAAGCTCGTTAGACGTGATAAAAAGCGTGGTAAAGGAGGACGAATATGCATTAGCTGATACGCCCAACAAGTCTGAGGAGTACAAGCTTAAGGTAATTGACAAGCTGCATATCAAGGATAAAGTGATCGATACGTGGTATTTTTCGCCGTATCCTGAGGATATTACTGGCACGATCTATCTGTGCTCGTTTTGCCTATTTTATTTTCAGGATAGGTCGAAATTGCAGGTGCATGAGTGCCACCTGCGACATCCTCCCGGTAATGAGATTTACAGAAAGGACAATTTGAGTTTTTACGAGCTCGACGGGCACGTCCAAAAGAATTACTGCCGCAATCTTTCGCTGCTATCCAAGCTGTTCCTTGATCACAAAACACTCTTTTATGATGTTGATCCGTTCATGTTTTACGTGCTATGTCGCTTGGAAAAGGATGGCTACCACATTGTGGGCTACTTCTCGAAAGAGAAGGTGTGCTCGCAGGGGTTTAACCTTGCGTGTCTGCTGGTCCTCCCGTACGAGCAGCGCATGGGGTACGGAAAGATATTGATCGATTTTTCATACCTGCTGAGCAAGAAAGAGAACGTAATTGCTTCGCCTGAGAAACCTTTATCGGATTTGGGACTTATCGGGTATCTTTCATACTGGAAAGAAGCTATTTTAGAGGTTATGGAGGTTAGTGCGAACGGTATTTCTGTTGAGGAAATATCGACCAAAACAGCAATTACGGTCGAGGATGTCTTTAATACACTGATATACTATAAAATGGTAAAGTTTTATGATGGAGAACTTATATTCGTGAAGGATAGAGATGCCAAGCCCAGGAAGTATAAGGTTGATGCAAAGTATCTGAAGTGGAAGGGGCATGCATTCAATCAGAATTTGTTAAGACTTTTGTGAACAACCCGTGGTTTAAACTACGAGAGCACAAAGCTGTGCATTCAAACGGACCCGCTTGCAATCCATTACACGTCGGTGTGCCATAGCAAAATGGTAGAGCGTGGTGACAAACAGCGCCGTGCCATATAGCAGGTTCAACAATTGGTGTAACATTAAAAAATGGAATTATACAATTCTACGGTACAACACGATAGGCTGAATTTAATGCTGTACAACCTCGCCCGCAAGAATAGCTGGCACGGCCAACAAAATGACCGTTCAACACAAAAATTAATTTAAATACAACTTTAGTAACAATCGTTCCACTCACATCGCGCAATTTACTTGGGACCAAAACTTGACCAGCTAAATCCGCCTTTTAAAATGCCGTCCAGCTTGTTCAGACCGCCCGATTCTTCCTTCTTCTCCTCATTCACGTTTTCGGTCTGCACATTTCCAGACCCCGATCCGAGCGAAAAGAGTGATGTTCGTGCCGTATTATCACCCACACCAGCGAATTGATTCTTATTGTTAAAGTCTGGCGGTGCTGGAAGTGATGATCCGTAGCTGTAAGTTGCATTTGCAGGCGCAAACGGTGGTGGAGCATTTATGTTCTGTCCAAAAGCTGCCGGTTGTCCCGAACTGTAGTAACTGAGCGGATTAGTGCCATCAATCTGACCGGTACTCGGTTGAAATAAAGGATTCGCGCTTCCGTACGTGTTTAACGAATCACCCGCATCTGTTGGATTGGACACCCTAGGACGGTTGTCATTCACACCGGTGAACTCGATCTTCCTCTTCATATTAAAATCGCTGAACAAATCAGTTTGGTTGTTGAGCGGAGTGCTGACCGGTGGCTGTGAGCTGTTAAGGCCGTTTAACGCAGTTTGTTGTCCAGACAATTGGCCCCATGGCTGATTACCGCTCGGAGTATTGAACAAATTTTCTGGTTTTGTCTGCTGATTATTCCATGGTTGTGCATCGCTTCGAGACGCATCAAACAGACTGGTTGCTCCCGATTCCCATCTCCTTGTTTGATCCGCACCATCCTGCTGAGCAGCACTGCCATACACGTTCTGCGCTCCGCTGTCAAATTGTGTTCGTTGTGCACTCAATCCTTGAATCGCGTCCTGTTGGGCATTTCCAAACGGTCCATTTTGCAGGTTGCTCTTCAACCCGAAAGGCTGAAAAATCGTAGAAACCGGCTGATTACTGCCAGGTTTGTGCTCTTTTACGCCTGAATCGTTCTTAAACAGCGAAAACTCGTTGTTTTGCAAATTTTGAAAGGCTGCATTCGTGCTAAACAGGCCATGTGGGGCGTTGCCACCCTGCATACCGCTATAATTGGCAGACCGGTTTGACACAACGTCTCCTGGTGCACTGTTCTCAACCAAAGGTTTGCCAAAAGATGAATGCGCCATGTTAGCGCTGCCTTGTACATCAAAACCGCCCGTTGGCACGCCGCCAAAAGGTGTTACCGTGTCAAAAAGCGGTTTTATATCCCGCATATTTCCCGAGTCTTTGGTGCCATCACCTGCAAAGCCTTCTCCGCTCATTTTTTGATTCTCTGTATTTGCAGATGTAACGCCGTTCGATGTACTATGTGCATGTTTTGGGGGTGTAGCACGATTTTGTTCGTTGAGACTGAAAGACGAAGTTTGCGATGCAACAGATTTAGCAATCGGTACTTCTGGCGCAATTCCTGACGAAGACCCATAAACCGGTGCTGTCTCAGGTACTGCCTGCGCTGCTGAAGATAATTTAATGCTATCCAACGTTGTAGTATTTTGAGCGCTTGCGGATTTTCCGTGCACTTCTAACGTGGACATCGATTCAACAGAACTCGGCACGATCGGTGCACGGATATTCGCTGTTTTTTGGCCCACATCGACAGCACTGGGCATCGCATTAGCCATGTTAAAGAACGCATGGCCTGTAACGGAACCAAAACGTGGATTTACCGCACCAGCGTTGACATCGGCACCCTTTACGTCTTTCTCCAGATCGCTGTTCACAGCGAAGAGGTTAACATTGTCACTATGAGCACCCGTACCGGCAGTTTCATGACAGGTGCTGTCGGTGTTCGAAGTGGTGGCTCCTGCGCTTTTATCCCGCATTACTTTCTGATCTGCACGCCCAGATGCACGCTCCCTTTCAACAACTGTCTCTTTATCAGCAGGCTTTGCATTACCAACAGCTTCCTCCACTCTCTTAACCATATTTCCAGTCTTTACCTCCTCCTGGACTGGTTCACCCTGCGCCTTGTCCTTTGCATGCTTAGGCTTGGTGTGAAATATTGGCGGCACGAGCTCATCTCTGTTGTAATCTTCAGAGTGGTAATCCGCCGGGTTTCCATGGTAAACATCAAAATTTTCGAGTTTCTTCACAATTTCTCTTTCTTTTTGTGTTTCTTCTTTGCTCCTTTTGACAAGAACAGCACCACTCAGCTTTACTTCGAGCGCACTGGGTGGATCCTTTCTTGTCGGTATCAAGTACTGATATGGCTTGCCGTCCGTTGTGCTCTTCACCTCGTCAAGCCTTGCAGCATCATCTTTCATCACGGGCCTTACCACCGGTTTTACCTCGGTAACCACGGGATCCGCGAACTTTGCATGCTTGCCTTTGAGCTCTTCTAGCTCCCTTCTCAACGCCTCGTTCTCTTCACAGAGTTTCTTGTAGTCATCTCTTGACTTGTTGCTGTAAACGTACGCAGCCCCACGTTTACTGATCGCCTCACACCCGCAGTCAAGCACCCGTGTTCCATTGTCCAGATCGTACCCAAAAAATGTGTGGAGACGCACATCTTTTTCAGGCCAGCCGTACTGCTTAAGCATGTAATTCAACGGTCCAACGAATGGACAGGTCGCCAGACACCTCGCAACCGGCACATACTTATCCGGTGGACATGGATAAATCCGAGGAACATAATCAAACCCTGTAATCTTTTTGTAATCATTCACAAAAAGCCGCTCTCTAAGTCTCTTGCAGTACCGGGCCCGTTCCCTCATCTTAGTTGCATGTTCGTACCTACTCCCTTCCGGCCTTTCGAACGTAATCACCGGCTTGCCGTTTCTATACCGCGGCGGTTCGTCTTCCTTGTACTCCACCGAATCGTCAAACCGGCAGATTTTATTCGCAAGGTTATTTTCCGGTTTACCGTGGTATGCGCATCCAAATTCCTCAAGCTGTCCTATCAGAATATTTCTTATGTCCATGATGAGATCCAACTTTGGCTTGTTCAGCCTCTTCAGCAAGACCGAACGGTCACAGTACATGTGATGCGATAGGCGTTGTAAAGCAAGTCTTATCTTCCCTTTCACTTCTTCACCCACCTCCTGATACAGCCTGTACTCCAAACACTTGATGCACTCGATCTCATCTTTGATGATGGTGTCTTCATCATCTCTGTGCCGGTGATCAATGTAAATACTCTTCACATTCCTGTTCATGTCCCATACCTTCTTTCTCTTCAAGTCCTGGAATATTCTGCTATCGTCTCCGAAGAGTTTCTGATGCTCAATCGTTACAAACCTTTTGTACTCCACAAAGTTGCCCAAGATCTTTTTTGCTCTCTCAACCCTCATCGCATATACGTTCCACGGTTCCACTTTCTTCTCGCGATGCCATTCATCAAAGTCAATTATCTGATTAGGTTCAACGCTCTCAACCCTTGGACCGTTCCCATCGTGTTCAGACGAATCATCACTGCCAATGGTAAAAAGTTTCAATCCTTCACATTTTGTATCCTTGTCTGCCCCTTCGTTCTTCTGCTCCACCTTTCGCTTCCGTCTTTTTGCCCTTTTCTGGTTTTTCTTTGCTTTAAGTACCAGAGCGTTCAGCTCCTTTCCAATTTCCTCACCGTTTATTCCACTGCTCGTCCGCGCTCTTTTCCGCCCTTGAACACTTTCATGTTTGCGTTTCCCGAATATGGAGAGGTTCTTCAAGAACTCGAAGATTGCCATGGGGTAATTTTTGGTGCTTGCTAAATATTTTTTTCAAAGTTTTGTTTGACACGGGGTAAAGCAGCAGGTACTTTCCTTGCGAATGATGCGGTGGTTTTAAAAGCAACCGAAATTGTGAGTAAAGCTAATTTTATTGCTGTTTCCTATTTAAGTTTTATAATGAATGGTTGTACGGGTTGGCAACAAATGGGTGTTCCATGGTGAACTATACCGTATTTGGTACGTTCAAGGGGTTTTTATGGTGAGTTGAAGGAAATTATCGTATAATTATGAAGTGTTGTGGATGGCAGCCCTTGGAGCCCGTAACTGCAAGGTTAAATAAGGACCGGTTGAGTTATGATGGGCTACACGTAAAATACAGGGTGGCACTACCAGTACAATTGCACGGCATTGCACAATTTGTACAGATATGAACGTGCATGCATATCAAAACATAGTATGTATTTATTTATGAATGCATTCCTAGTCAAGGCGTACAATGATGTGCAGAAGCTTTGAGTGATTGATCCGGTATTCTGTGGCGAAAAAAGTAAAGCGAGCGCTTCACTAAGTATCGGTAAAAGAGCAAGCTCACCATCAGTGTAGTATTGCATTATAGGTGTATGATCCGATGCAGGGTGTAGAAAGTTTCATTTCGTACAGCAAAATATGTAAAGAAACGTATTCTGTGAACTAATAACAGAAGCTGTTGATGTGAGCCTTATGACCGTATTAATGGGCGTATGTTGTACGTTCTGTCGATGTAAATAGAACGATTAATCAAAAATCATCTTAATTCCCGATCGAGTGTGCTCAAAACAAAAATTTAAAATGCAGTAATTTTTATTGCAGCACCAGTCTGCTTAAGCACAATTCATCGATAAATTATCTTTGCTGCATTTGATCGGGCATACCCTGTACTTTATTACGAGTCAGTGTCATTCTTTTCATTCAAGCCCTTAATTGCTTCAGTCGTTACTTCTCCCACAGATATTGAGCAAAGATCCTCTTTGAATAATTACGGTATCAATGTTGAGAGCGGCTATTTGAACGAACTCATTTTTTTATTGAAGTACGCTTGTTTATCCTTTCATATCACAGCCCCTAAAAATACACTTTTTGGTCCGAAGGACCGAACGTGGTTGCTAGTCGTAGGTTCATGGATTGAATGAATTCAAAACGTTCAATTTACCATTTTTCACACTAAATTTTGGTAAAAAATTTTTAATAAAAGATCAAAGCATTTTCTTGTAGCAGCACCAGGATTTGTTCTTTGTTCCCGATTAACCACACGATGTGCACGTTGATCATTTATACGTTTGCATATTTGCAGCAAAAGCATGCATCAAATGATATGCGTCCTATCATAGGCCTATCAATATAATCAAACGATATACTTTAGCACTTAGAATTTAAAATATGCTCTACAACTTTGATGCAGTCTGCCTGATGAATATTTCACACACATTACGTGAATAGTTTAAGTTGGTGAACACCAACTTAAATACATCATGAGCAGATCATTCAGTCTGAAGTAAACTAAAAAGTTATTTTGCTCTGACCAATGGAGAAGATCAGCAAAATTAATCGAGTAGGGCAGTACGTGTTGATTTGGTGTACGTATTCTTTTGTAAAAAGTAAATCATTTCAGATGTTTTGGTAGCGAATGGTGATTACCATGGGAGAAATTGTTATATACCGGTAGAGATGACGTAGAAAGCGCATTATGTGCAATTATTGAACAGATTGACAGCATTGGTGCGGTCGGATGAGCAATAACCTGCCTTGGTTGAGTAAACACGAGCAACTTCTTTCCACACCTGCATATATTTATCTGCTCTGTTACTTTACGGGTAAACACACGCCGTAACATACAGCACTACCCTTTCTGACAACGATATTGGTGCTACATGTTTTCATCTCAAGGCACTCCTCATTTTTTGCCAATGGCAACGGGGAAACTTGTTCATTCAAACGTGGAACAAAGAAGCATCTTAGGCGATGTTCATAGTTTTAAAGCTGTTAAAGTGACAGCCATCATACTTCAAGTATATTTCATCATGTTATCTCGGTTTGATTGCTGTGCCGCATATACTTAGTCATTCCGCAGGCATAGTCGTACCTTTGTGTGGTACAAAATAGTTTAAGAACATTTTTGTTTTGTGCTATGAATGCGGACTACGATACGAACGTACTAATTGTACGAAATGCTTGAGAAAATTTACCATCTGTATGAATGAAGTGCTGTTTATATTTGTGTATTGCAGCAGCTCAAAAATGTTGAGGTAGCGCACATCAGATTTTTATGTATAAAAAAGCTAACTCGTGAATACGTGGCAGCTCTACAAATAATAAATTTACCAGTGTGTAGGTAGCTGCATACATTCACACCGCTAGTTCACCAAATATTCATGAATAGCATGAAAGTACCACAAGCTCATTTATTGAATGCGCTGGCTGGTTCTTTCAGTCCTTACCAAGTATTTCAAAAGAACTAAGAGTTTTGCTGCATCCATCATACACGAGTAATAACAGGCAGGGCAAACATAACAGTCCTACAGACACAATACCAGGAAATATCGTTTTATTGCTCAACATGTATTTGCTACCTATTGTGCGATAAAAATTATAAAAGACACAGAGCACCTTTACATGCTGCCTGAACCAACTTAATAATTAGCTGTTTGCTTTTGCACATTCTTTATGTGGTGTTAGAATTGGCAGAGCATTGCCCTACGGCACGCACCTTCACTTATTTTTCGCAATATGCGCAGCATCAGTACTGATATGGAGATTACCATAAACGAAACCGGTACCGAATAATTTTAATAAAAATAGTCTCTCAACTCTTCTCTTTTAGCACTTCCTATCGTGTACAGTTTTATATCGTTCTAATTCTTGGGCCATTTTCGTTTTTCAAGAGCACTTCCCGTGTTCAAATCCGGAACAGTGCTCCAAAATAACTTTACCATTTTTTAATTAAAATGTGTTTTATGTTCGTTGGACAAAGAACGGCTTAGTTTAAAATGCCGAACAGGTGAAAATTACGAATCGATGCATTGTCACAGCGCATGCCAAAATAGTGTCTTGTTACTATTTAGGTGCTGTGATATTAATTTAACTCAAAAGAGAAAATTCTATGCTAAAAGAATGAAGGCACAGTTTGGCACTGTGCGAGGAATTGTGGCTAACCTTCGATCAATTTTTTTCAGGTAGTCTGTGCGGCTGGTATTACGCACACATCAAGAGCTCTCAAACATAAAAGGTTTGTGAATCGCTAGAGTTAGCTATAATAGCGCGTTAAAGCTGTTCTTGTGATGTGCGTATCGTGCAGAAGTGTCAAAGCCAAGTGATTACGATGATAAAGACACGAATGGAAAGTTTTATCTATATTGCACATTTAATGCATGAAATTGTTCAATTTTGTTCTTGGTGTCGCCTTAATGGTGTTGCTGTGCTGGGCGTAAAATCGTAACTCCTGAGTGACCTGATGGGAGCGATGAACGAAACGGTGAGTTGAGTGTTCCGGCACGTACATTTTACACGCGCAACTTTGTAATGCACAGCCAAAAATGTAAAATTGGCTTGAACGATTTTCTATAAAATTTTTAGACAAAAACCAAGTTTTGGTGCTCTCCAGCACGCACTGTTATATACGGACACGAGGCATCAAAAATGGCAATAAGTATGTGTTACGGCTTAATTGATGAGCACCGTGTTACTAATACAAATACCTGCGCACATTCAAGTAATTTTGATATGTACGTTTGAGCAAACGGTTTTTTACGCCTACATAGACCTTTACACAAAATTAAACAATGCCATAGAACAGAAACACCTATCTATGTTACGCTATAGGTACCTCTCATCATGATAATAGACCACTCTCTTTTATCGCCATAACTACCGTTTTAGTGCCTGTTAACCACGGCACCAAGACAGAAACAGTTTATAGGATGGAAACAACGATTGTATTTCAGAATTTGTTCTATTAAATCATCACTTTCCTATTTCTTGTCAAAGCACTCACAAAAAAAATGCAAAAAATGAAAAGGAGTTGATAACCAATCGATAATATAAAAAGCAAAAAAACGAGTCCCATCCTATGCAGAACTCTTCTTTGAATATCATCTTTTCTGACTCGGAGAGCGAAAGGTAAGTTAATATATCATTTAATTTTATGATTTTATATAAAGAAGAAAACAAATATACACATGAAGAGCGCGATCAGCAGCAGTGATTCGTGTTGTAAGCGGAAGAAATTCGATGATTGCAGCGATAACATTGTGAGTTATGCTGTGGAGATGGATGAAAAAACTATGAGAGAAGGATCAGAAAATGTGGTGGGCAGCAGCCGTTTCACGGGTGCGAAAGACACACCACAAGGAGATGATGGTGCAGAAGAAGTAAACGAGAACGTAATGGGAAGTTGCAAGGCACAAAACGAGGTATGGCGCGCTGGTTGTAATGGCAGCATCCCCGTAAAAAATAACTGCAAAATTAATTTTAGTAAGAGCTCCGTTATATCAGGGAAGTGCAATGAAAAGTGCTGCCAAACCATCCTGATGGAGAAGCCTTTTCGCAATCACTGGACAGCGCACAAGCTAAGATCCTCCACGATCGTGAAGCCTCAAAAAAGTTTTACTTTAAAACGAGCGTTTACCGTTCCCACACAAAAAATAGATGTTTCTGAAAACAGCAATTTCATCGATTTCTGGCAAAGCATAGACAACGGTGTCAGATACACCCTTCCCATCGTGAGCCATGGAAAGAGTGACAGTATTCCACGAATATCGTGCTCGGTTCTGCACGAGACGATCACAAGCAAATATCGTGTAACATACAGAATTATAGACTGCAGATTCGACTATGAGTATAACGGAGGGCACATAAAAGATGCTGTAAACATAGACAACATTGATTCACTTGTGCGGAGCATACCCTCTCTGAAGAACCACATCTTGATTTTCCACTGCGAATTTTCTTCCGTGCGAGCACCTAGGATAGCAAAGTATCTGCGGAACTACGACAGATTCAATAACGAGTATCCTTCCCTGGATTTTCCGGAGATTTATGTCCTTGAAGGCGGATACAAGGAATTCTACGGTCTGTACAAGGAGTGCTGCTACCCACAGAACTACATAATGATGAGTAAGCATAAGTAAATATGGTGCATACGAAAAGTACAAATTTTACCTCAAATTTTTTATTACCTTTAATTGATACGTTGTTCGTGTCTGAGATGATGCGCTTTCTGTAGCACAGCAACAGCGTTCAGCTCATTTGCACTCTGCTGTTCTCAATCTATATTTTCGTAGTATTGCATGTTTGTTCACCGATCAGAGAAACATCGTAGCTCATTACCTGCCAAACACCTGTTTTATTAATTTACCTTTTATATTTCCAGCGGATCAGAACAACACCATGCTCTGCAGGTTCATATTACAAAAATTTTGCTGATGTTCTGACAAAAATACGCATTAGCACAAATTCGATATTTCCTTGTGTATTACTATTTAAGGAAAATTTTGGATAAATAACGAAACACTCCTGCACATATTTCCAAGTTTTCAGCACCAAAACACTCGTTAAAGATTAAAAAACATTTTTCTTTAGATCCTGATTTGAAAAAGTGCTGCAAAACAAGCAGGTATGAACTACGTGTAGGTAAAAAACCTTTCGTTTTTGCAATGATATTTAAGCGTACTCTTAGTGAATGTCTGTGATATTTGTACATTTTCAAGATAATCCGCTTGTCTATATTTACTTCGTTATAGTACGGTACTTCATAGATAAAAATTGCCATACTATCATTACAGCATGCCTTTCCTTTCCTATCTTTCTGATAAGAATGATTTTTGGCACTCCACCTAAAAAAGACTAAAAAGGAAATTTACTATATTGTGTATACCGATACTCAAGTACACCATTACGTTCTGTAATCATTGAGAAGATGAGTAAAAAAATTACCATAATTATTGTTGGTCTATAGCTTTGGTGAATGTCGTGGCCCGTAAGCAATTTCATGATTTTGCGCACGGCCTAATTCAGCCTGTCGTTCCTTCAATTCTCATGTTTTTAACACGAATGGTACCTCCCACGTGTTTAATTCTTTATTTTTAATCGCGAAGTACGATATAGCAAAATTAATAGAACTAGTACGTACGAACACCGCTACGCACCTATCAAACACCATATGAATCTTTTCAAGGAACGCGTATCATAAACATTGTACGAAGTAGTTGTGAACTAATACCGCATCTGTGCTTCAATAGTGACTACGCCACGATATAACATATCATTTACACTTTACTTTAACTATACGTATGCTGCAATGTTGAACAGCGTGGTATTCTCGATTCTGTCGTTCACCACGACCATAAGATCCTCTAAATTTTTCTTTATATGGCTATCATCAAATACCCGTCCATACTTCCTATAATTGAGGCACTCCTGCTCCAAAACATTGATGAAAATGTCCATTTGCTCTTTTCCACTTCCATTCTCTTGAAATATGCCATTTATAACGTTTCGTAGAAATTTTTTTACTCCCTTACGCAGCTCATCGACCACAAACATTTTATTATCTACAATGCTTAACAACTCTACGTAATTTTTCTCAATAATTTCGTATGAGAAATAGAAAAATATTTTCTGAATCATAACGTACCACTTATTGAGCCGGACGGTGTTGGCGAGCTCACTGTTCTCCTTCTCTTTCAATTTTCTCAGAAAGTGCTCAACTCGCTTTATTTTCCACAGGTACTTAAAGATGCTCAAGAAAATCATAACAACGTCCTTCTCGATGACCACATTGACCGGAAAGTCGAAATGACAGAACAGCGAGAAATCTTCATCCTTTAGAACACACATATCCAGTGTGGACGTGATTTTGTTAATTTGTTTGAAGGACGACATGATTGCGCTATCTAGAACGAACGAATAGCTTCTTCTACACAAATTGCTCTTATTGATACCTTTCATGTGGAAGAGGAGATGCTCTATGAAATCGTTTCGTGCGAAGAAAAAGGTGTCCTTGCAGAACTGCAAGTATTCGATGATTTGACATCTCGGAAGAAAAAGGGCTTTTACCTGTCGGTCTGCGATTAAGAGCTTGTCATTGATGATGTTTTCGAAGTTTCTATCAAGGACCTGAACAACTTGCGTGTGGTCGCTAACCGTGCGATCATATGATACGTCCATCGCCTTAGCGTCGTGAGGACGGATGTCCAATACATACTGATCACCGGTAACAGTCTTCAAACTGTCTGGCACTTCCTTGGAATAATCTACCTTAAGATCGTTCGATATTCTCTCTAAAAGATTGCTAACCTTACCGATGTAGAGAATTTTTTGTGCAATTTCTGCTGAAATGAAAAAGGGCAGCATCCCTGTGTCAACATTGTACGACAACCAAAAATCATTTGAATTTTTTGTAATGAAAAATTCTCTTGCGTAATCAGTGAACTGTCCCTTGACCAGCCATTCATTTAAATTGATATTAAGCTGCTTCGTGCAATTACTCACTATGTTGTATATCAACGAATCTTCTTTCGCGAAGAAATCACGGCTGTAAAATTTTAAGAAATTGTAAGGATTTTTGGTATCTTGGAAGTGACCGTTTATCTGATCGAGGAGAATGAATGTTTTGATGTGCGGCTTCAGCTGAACATAAAACGCCAGAATATCCTCCTCGTTAAGAATAAGCACCTGCATCTCAAACTCTTTTGCCTTATCCTTTGCTATTTTGTAAAAATGTAGTTGCGACATGGTCTGGCCATCCGTTAAATTTTTGAATTTTGTATAGATGACCGCGTTGTTCTGCAAAGTTTGCAATATTTCACTTTGTTGCACGTCCAGCTTGTACTTTTCCACGGTCTCTAGGCCTAATGCGATCTTCTTGAGATTACTTCTATTTTTTTGCATTATTTTCGGTCTTTTCCTGCGAATACTGGCCAACTTACAAAGCACATAGATCAGTTTAATCTCTGTAGGTGAAAAAATGCTCAGATTGATGTCCAGGCCATGTCTTTTAGCTATGCAAAGTACGTCATTGGTTGATACTGCGATATCTTTGCTTGGTTCAAGATACAATCGAAGGTAGTTGAGGAATGATGTCTCTGCTTTTGTATTGTGCAATTTAAAAAATTCGTTTACGAGCGAATCCAGTTTTTCTTGCATAGGGCCTTCATTTTTTTGTAGAATTATGGCACAAGATTAAAATTTATTTTTTTGATCGTCAATACGCCTTTTCAGCTTCATATTCCCCAAAACATACGTAAGCACCAATACCACGCGATCTTCTCAACACCCATAAGGTATAACTGCTTACTAATGATGTGCCTAGATACACCAATCGCCAAATGAGTCTTTACCAATCCTAGCATAGCAGAGTTAGATATCACTGCATTTAACACGTGCTGGTGATGGAAATGTTGCTTATACATCGCCATAACATTTTTACTGTGCAATTACGCCTCAGGTACCGAGCATTTTTACGTTTTATACGAATAATCGTTATAAACGGGTCATATGTAGGATCGTTCTCTACCCTGCCGAATTAAAATGAACTGTCTATAGCAATCAACAGATTGTATTTTTGTACAAAAAAGTATAAATTAATTTTTTTGAACATATCGTGTGGTGTCAAAAAATGTTTTATCGCTGTCTTCCATAAATAAAGATGAAATGGCTTGGTTAATGTTAGCGCATCAAATAAAAATTTAACTACTTCTCATCAAATTGAGAACAGCAGAGTTATTCGGGAGAAACAACTGCCATGATGAATAACGAGCATCACTACACCGCACGTGGTGATGAAACAGCACGCTTGGTTCATCTGTAATTTATTGCAGTTAAACACGGGCATTCTAATGCGTTCAGGGTAGACAACCGCTCAGGAAAAAGCTTTTTAATCACAGTTCCTTTCTCTCCTTCTCTTCCACATAATCGCCACACTCCTTAATTACTACACTGTTAATCGGCCTATCATACTCGTCTGTAGGTACTTTGGAAATATCAATCACATACTGCAGCGTGTCTTTGATTATCTGCCCAAATACAACGTGCTTTTCATCCAGCCAACTTGTCACGGCGGTCGTTATGAAGAACTGTGAGCCATTGGTATTCTTTCCAGAATTGGCCATGGAAAGCATTCCGGGCTGGTAATGCCTGTACTTGAAATTTTCATCGTCAAAACGGCCACCATAGCTGGATATGGACCCTGTGCCATTGCCGTTCAACACATCACCGCCCTGTATCATAAAGCCATCTATTATTCTGTGAAATATGTTGTTCTTGTACGAAAAATCCTTCCCGCCTACCTTGCAACCTTTGATGAACGAGTAAAAGTTCGCACAGGTCACAGGCACGTCCTTATCAAAAAGCTCAATTACTACCTTTTTGGTGATTTCTTGCGATTGCACAGGGTCGAAGTAGGCAATGTCCATAAAGACCTGTCTCAGATAGACGAGCGAAAACAACAAAATAATGTTTATCATAACCATTGATGGGTGAATTTAGCTTTTTTCTAAAAAAGGCATATTTGAGCTTGCACGTCAAAGACTTGTAATGCGTAAGAAAATGGAAGCGAATCTATCAATGATTCAAAGCAACATACACTTACAGTATTTACCGTAATGCCCGTTGTAGATCTGCAAAATGGTGATTCCTTTCATGTCAACTTTAAATATTTTATATTTTTCTAATATAAATATTTTTTGTTCAATAACTTGAAATGATGCTGAAGCGTACAAATTTTTATGAACAACACAACATGTCATTTAACTTGATTAATTATTTTTTACCGCGTAGATGGAAGGCATCAAGAAAATGGTTCGAGCCTAATTAGACTTTTGCAAGAATAGGAAATGTGCTATGTGCCATTTTGTAATTAAAGAAGTACGGTTATAAAGTAAATGGTATTTTAGACTCGATTTATCATGTATAGAAATAATGACCGTAAAATATACAAGAAAAAGCTAAGCGCTCTACCACTGACAAGCACACACGTATTAAAGCTATAAGCAGACCATAAATACAGAATTGTTCATAAATACTGGTTTTACGGATCATGATAGCATCTATTCTATCACAGCTAAACCATTTCAATTGTTAAACACAAGGAACCTTGAGTAGCACTATCATGATGAATTGGTGAAAATCAAATTTTCTACAACACGATAATTAGAAAATGCTGGGCCAAACTTACCTTGAGTACAGCATAACGAGGTATCAAGACGGATGTGATGAATGACAAGACCCGTTCTAAATTAAAATGATAGCTTCTCCTAGCGTGTATAACCTTTTGGCAGAACAAATTTAACTTATCAACACTCGTTTAGTGGCAGATATGCGTGACCGTTTTGTCTATTTAATTCGTGCTACGGCTAACAAAACAGTTTTGCAGGTATCACCGGCATTGCATCAAATGTTGTCAAAAAATTTGTACATTTCATTTCATTTCGATTCGATAGATAGGATTTATCACCGTGGTGATGATCGTATTGTTAAACAAAGAGAGTGCTAGTGTTATTTAATAGCACTGTATCAACCACTTAAAGGAAATGGTTGATACGTAGGTTCGCAAAGAAAAAAGATTAAAATAAAATGAGTTGAAAGGTAAATTTTCGATTACCACTGGGCTATCCCATAAGAATGAAGAACAGAACAAACAATGGTTTGACTGCAACATAGATAAAAGTATGTTGCACAAAATAACAATTACTAGGCTATGTGCGTGAGAATCGATCTGTACGCCACCATTTTTTTATTTAGTTTTTCATCAAAAACAATTAGCATGATTGTCACATCATGATCTCATCAAATTATGACAGTTTATCTGTTTCAACTGTTCATACGGATTAGCGTTGGTATGAAACTGCATTTTAGCGCAACATCGTAATAAAACGAGAAGAACTGAACCGATGGTGTGCAAATGAACTAAAAACATGATTCAAATGGATATTTGCGTGAATATATCTCGTAAAACGACTAAATTTACGGTTAGGTACGTCAAAGTCACAAATAAATTTGTTTAAACCCTTGTTGGACTGTTCTATCCTCTATCAGGGTTTAATTAAGCATGTTTTGTTATTACGAAGTTCTCTACAAGCTTATCATCATAAATTTCTATCATAAGCATATCTTCATTGCTTCAGTAGCTATTTCTGGGTTTGCTTCGCATGCTAGCGCATCAAAATGTTTTTTAGTGATTAATTAAATTTTCACAGCGGTACCAAAAATGAGTATTTTACGAAAACTGCACAAATCGCAGATATCAAACAAATTGATTGTTATTCGGTCAAAAACACCATAAATAACATGGGAACGAAAATGCGACTCTTGTCAAAACAATTCATATTTATTAACTCATTTAACAGTATATTAAATGAGAAGAACCATGAGGTGTTGTAGAGACAAGTGCTCTAAGTACTCCCAAAGCCATTCAACTCAATTTGTTAGTATTTCTATATTTGTTGGTCAATCAAAGCTAGCATTTCACTTCCAAACACAGAACGGTTCATCGATCAGCGTGCCAAAATATAACGATAATATAAAAACAGCACCCCACATATGATCCGGTCTGCCGTATTGTTTCTTGGATGCTTTCTAATCATATTTGGGATTGTGGATTGTTTATCATCGGTGGAATACAAGAGCTATGTGAGAGCGAATGGAGCGGCACGATACGTGTACCTCACAAATATATGTGCATACGTATCGATAGTGTGCTTTACGTTCGGACTGATCCTCAGAATCGGCAAAGTAATAACAGCCAAAAGATATTTTTTTGCCAGACTCACGACACTTAGGAAGCAACTCGTGCTCCGAAGGTGCTACGTTTCGGTGCTGCCCTTCATGCTAACGGTAAACTCGACGGTCATGTCTGGATATTGGTATCTCTTCTTCACCGATCAGGACTCTATCGTAACAAGGGAACCGGGTACGGATCACAAACCGAACACATTCATAAATTTGTGCAAGCACTTTGTCCCGTGGATCGTTACACTAATTGAGGCACTCTTCGTGCGTGCCCGGTACACGGTTCGTACTTTTGCAGCTGTGGTTGTCTTCGCAGTGCTTTACTACACGCTGATCCGTACCTACCACGCGCACAGCGGGAAGTGGCCATATAAATTTTTTAACGGCCAGTCGTACACAAAAGTTCTGGTGCTGGTTTGTGTCTTTGCTCTTGCTGGTCTTGTTATTGCCTATACCATCCTGAAGGTGCACGAGTTTGTGCGTAGGAACTATTTAGACAGGCAAAAGAGCAACAAACCTGGTTAGTGAGTCAAATAAAATGCTGCTCTCCACTAATTTCTTCGGTTCTCATGGTGCAGGCATGTTGCCACGTCCGGATCTGTAGCAGCAAATGTGACGTAATATCGGTGTACCGTCGATGCTAGTGGTCCTTGAATAGGTTTAATGAATCAAAGGGCCGTTTCTCGTGTAAGAGGAAATGTGGTTAACACATGTTTGGCGAATAGATGGATCACAATACGTGAAGACAACCAGCCACACGATCTCCTTCGCTGATCCATGAAGTGCTGTGTGTGGTAGTGGATGTGTGGTTGAGTAAATGTGAGAAGTTGTACGGCCGCTCTGTGTTGTGCAGGGATCTTCAAAGATCGAGAAGTGCCGGTTCGCTGCAGCGTGTACTAAACGGAGATGTGGATCAGAGGTGCAGAGCCTCAAATAATATGTTGAGCACTGCTCTGAACAAGGGTCAGCAGCGATTAAACGTAACCAGCACCTTTAAGAAGGATCTGTGAATTGCCATACAATTCCAATACAGGTCTTATAAAATGAGATGGGGGGTTTTGATTGAGATGGATTCCAAAATGCATGCTTGATGAAATATGAACTTACAAGGGAGTGGTAGCTAAAACACATGTTTTTTGAAATATAGCAGGGAAACGCGAAACCTTACATACTGCAGAAAAAACGTTATTTAGCGATAACTTCATTATTCTCGTTTTTTAACGATGTTGGCGTAGTTAATTGCAATAAAACTTAACATATGGTTGGAATAGAGCTTGAATTCAGGCCCAGCAAAGAATTAAATGTTCTTATTTATTAGAAGCGCGTCTTTTATCTCCTCATACCACATCATACAATCAAACATACTTTTCTTGTCTGCTGGGATAGGTTATGGCCACTGGTCTTTGATCCATAGAGAAAATCAGTGTGCCATTGTACAACACCTTCATGCGCACTCTTGCCACAAAGAAATGTATGCTGCAAGCGCAGCAGTGATATTACCACGCAAGTAGTGACTTGTGCAACGTCCCTCAAGAAGCACCTCGATGAACTCTCTGTTTTGGCGATCTATAAATAGGTGTAATATCGGCAATCCAATATCCAACCAAGGAAACGTGTTCGAAATTCGGCCCATAGTTGGCATTCACAGAGAAAGTGATGCGCGGTTTTCCTTTCATCCTTCCCACAAAATGGACATTTTTCCCGCATATCAGAGCGATTGCACAGTATCTAGCCAGGTGGTAGGCAGGGGATACGCTGGCAGAAGAGATACTCAAAAATGAGAGGCGTTAGCCCGAAGTAACAGGGGGATGGTGATGTACACAACGAGGTACCGGTCCTCATCATTGCAAGATAAAATATGACACGAGTACGAAGAAATCTTTGGCTATTGATGCACCGTTGCATCTGAAACGGACACATTTCGCCAACCATGGCAAAGAAATTAGTTCATAGCGAAATAGTTGGCAAAGACAATTGAACAAATTGGACCATGAATTCAGAGTCAATCGTGGATCGGCATTGCTTGGTGCCGAACCTCCAACACCACCGCATCTTACAGGCGTACTACAAGGTAAAAATGCATTACAACGATAGAAATCATTTTGGTACCGAGAGAGACAATCACGTACCATGTTACACACATGATAGGTGTAAGCTCTTGTGATTCGTAAATTATCACTTGTGATCATGCCACCGCTTAATTCATGCAACTGCTACCTGGTCAGATCTTTAATGTGTTGATCGCTGCTCCCTGCTCAAAATCTTTCGGGATGAGGGACAGATTTGCATGCATTCATCGGAAGAAATGAATACAAAGGTGCGCAGAGATTCGAAATCAATGTACCTCGATAATGAACTGCAATAAATCTCTAGAACAGCAATGTTTGGATAACAGGTCAACTTTTCTGTAATTTCAACAATCAAACTACGCACCTGCAATTTTTTGCCAAAAGGAACCGGAAAGCCCGGTAGTAGCTCATCAGTAAAACAAATTTTAAGTATCCGGAGAGCAGGCATCAGATGACTTATGCGAGATATGTATGGTAGAAAAATCTCATCGATCACCAGAACACCCAGCATATTGAGCATTGAATTCGGATATGAATGACGAACTTGACAACACGGCAGCCTGTTCTTGTCATGCCTGAGAGTCTCTGAAATATCGAGCATCTTAATAGTTCGCGGTAGAGAGTCGAAAAACTCCCCTGAAATGTTTTGTACAACCACTTTAAGAATCTCTAGATTGAGCAGCTTGTTGAAATGTCTGTAACAGTGTCGTGTGATCACATCAAATGTCAAATCCAGCCTTTTGATGCTATTTGTGGCTGTTGCACTCAACATAACACCTAACTCCTTATTTGCGGCGGTATTTGACTTCGCAGAAACAGAGGACTGTGCTCCCCTTCGTTTTGTTCGTGAACGTCCTGGAGAAGCCGCCGTATTTCCACCAGCAGCTTTTTTACGAGGTGCAAACAACTCTGCAACATAGGTGGATCGCTTGCTCTTCTCGCAATATTCTACTCCGTATTCGCTTTTAAACTGCAGTTGTTTTATTTTCTTGAACCGAGTCAGCAACAACGCAATTTTGTGCAAATTTCGATAAACATTGCGCACATCCAATTTATAAACAACAACTTCACCAACAAAGTCGACGGTACCAGATTCATTTTCTGCAAAGCATATCATTATTCGATGAAAGCTTTTTACCTTCCTAACATCAATCGAACAGCTGCACGTATGAATCTCGATTTCGTTGCAGGCCCCACTGATGACCACCTGTGCACGTCCTTCAGTAATTATGTTGCGCAATGTGACAGATCTGTTTTTACTTCCCAATTCGATTGATGTGTAGATGTTGATATTGCACAGTTCCGTGTGATTTAGTGATGTGTTCCGAATCGGTATGACTCGTATTTTCATGTGTTTGAGTAAATGCAGCCCTGTACCTATATAGGGTGTTAAATCCATCAGTCCCTCGCATTCGGAGATACTGATGTGCTCATTCTCATTAAAAAATAGCATTTCGGAGTCAGGAAATAGTTGGACATGATCAAGCGTTATTTTGCTAGCTTTTGTGCAGAAGCATACCGCTCCCTCAACATAGGCATGCCTGATCGTAAGAAGTCCCTTGCTGGTGCAAAGCTCGAAAAGCGCCTCATGATGTTCCTTGAATACCACCTCGTTGAGGCCCGTAATGCTCGATAAATAAATTGAGCCTGTTGTGTTACTTACAAGGATATGTTCGCATTCTTCATTGAACGAGAGATTTGCTCCTTTTTTTATTGCTGAGTCCAAAATTTTAACGGTTCTTGTGTGGCACGGGAACACAAAATCGATGCTGAACGCGTAATTCGCATACTTCAGGTACAAAAGGCCTCTAAAAAAGAAATCAATCATCTCCATCGATTGATTCACAAGCACAGCCTTCACATTCCTGACATGTTCGGGCATTGAGTTGATAAAACCGATCGCGCAAGAGTCGCATATTACACCGGATAAGTTCTCCATATAGAAAAAATGTGGCGGATAGAACCACGACATGACCCTATTGAACACCAGGGTTACGTTTGCGATATTTTTACTGCTTAAAAACCCACATTGGGAAAGAAAAATAAGCTGGTAGGTAAGCATCTCATTTGATATGAAGGTTTTTTCAAGGCTCATACCAATTGCTGTCACCTGCACATCAAGAGAAAACCCATTGGCACGACCAAAGAATTTTTCCACCAAAATGTATTCGTTGTTCATCAGATAGCTGCACGTCATTATCAGGTTCTTTACTAAAAATCCTATTGAGAGTTCATTTAGGCCAACAGAATAGCACAGATGCCCTGACAAATTGTCTTTTGCGATTGTTTCTGCTGTTTCATTCAGGCCATCTTTGATTGCAAATGCGATATTTGAGTTCACTAACTGTCTAAAACTGTTTGTGCTGCCGCTTGCGTCGAACACAACCTCTGCAAGGCGCTGTAACTTATCACTGCGATTATTTTTGCTCGCGCGATCACCACACATTTTCAATCTCCAGACTAAATCGAGATTTTTCTGGAGATGCGCACACATCCCATACACAATAATTCCGGCTTTATCTTGTAAAGGGAAAAGATGCATGGCGATTAGGCACATATCATCGAATGTGAACTCTGGAATGTTTTTCTCTGACGAATACATTATTTTGTGGAATAAAGATTCTGGAAGCGGCACATTGATAATTTCTAGCATCATGTCCCTGCCGCCCTGGACAATATCGATGTAGTTTTTATGGTCTGGTCTGCTGCTACCACAAATCACCCCGAAATTTGACCTTGTCCGGTCTGCCAACGTATAGTTAATGCTATTCCGTTGAATGCAAGATTGGCTTTCTGACATGCTTTGGCCCGTGTTAGTTGGTAGCGGGTGTAGCACCTGTCCTGTTCTACACCCACTTAGAAAGCAAGCCATACCAGTGTCTTCTAGAAAATCAACAACCATGTGTTTGCAGCATTGATCGTTGATCTCGGCGGTGAACAGCAAAAGATACCTGATGGTCAGTTCGGCATATTTGTGCAAGTCGCAGAACATGAGCTCAAGTTGCGACGGCCTTTTATTTTATGGCACTGGATGCATCGGGCAAATTTTCATTTGCTGCAATTGTTGGTCACAATAAATCACCAATGTACTCATTTAAGCTAATGAAACACATGAAAACATTATGGAACTGCTTCGAGCCACCACAACCATGAGCTCCTCAAACAGCGACGCGCTGCCATTAAGATGCTATAATATGATGACGAACAAGAGGTGCTGCAGCACCTGAGAAGCTAAGCGGTTGTTGTTCAGGCAATCCTTCTGCGTTAATCAAAATTTGTTTTGCTCTCGTGGCAGTGTAGAACTAGGAAATAATCAAGAATAGGTGTTTGATGCTTTATCGTGTCATCATGGTGCAACAGATACGGCTTATACGAACCTCCCACCGAATGTGCTCATAATTCGAGATGTGCGATCAGAGACTGCACAGTTTATAATGCAGCAAAAGAACATTTCTCATGTCATGTATTTAATTAGGAATATTTGCCAGAGCAGCAATAATATTTTGGGTGTTTCAGCAATAAAACGAACACAAAGCAATAAATACAATAGAATTACTCTATCGCATCCATGATGCCTAGGTTGAACACGGATTATCACCGAAACCATCACAATTTGAAGTCGGAGCAAAATTAGCCTTTCCCTGTGTCGTGTGTGGTCATCAACACTGTGGAAACTTTACGAACTGTACTAAGTGGCTAGTTCGTCATGAAACAGAACAAAAATGGTTATACGCGAAAAAACCGTTCATACTCAGACGTAACCGTCCTGTTGTTTGAAAAACTACCTAATTATCACCTCGCAATTGAATGGCTCTACTTTTTCTGGCCTTTTCTTCTTCTGCTTTTCATGGCAAGGATCAAAAATTAATTGTTGGCAAGAAAGCGGATATTCTACCTATTGTCCACAGAAAACGGCTGAGCACATCTCTGCAGAAGCGAAATAAAGAACAGCTTTGTGCCTCTACTTCGATTTGTGGAGCACAAGTCTTTTGCTCCTTTCGATAGCTCGTGCAATTCACTTTCACAAACGGTTAATTATTTTCCAAGTTGCCTCGTTACTTGTGCTGTGGCATTTGCTATGCCTACGACAATCACCCATTTGCAGCCTATATTGGCGGTTTGTATGCCCATAAACATCATAAGACTTCTAAATATCGCGTCGTGCAGCAGATAACAATGATTTGCGTTTTGATAGCATTGCCGCATCGCTGAAGTTCTACTGTGGCTATTGCGGAAGCTCTCGTCGGAAATTTAACGCTGCTGTTTCAAGAGCATCAGCTCATGTGCGTTCTTCAGCCTTTAAACGAGAAACACGTTGCTATAGACTTCTGAATAAAGCACCTCACACAAAATGGACGCACAGCATGAGAAAAGGCAGCAGAACGGTGCAGGTCACCTATAAATGCGGTGGATATTTGTGCATCTCGTACAGAACTGTGCTGCTATGCCATAAAACAATAAATGCGCTCAGAAGGCTGCAATAGCCGGTATACTGTGATGCACACTAAATGATCGACACAGCAGTGGATGGAAACGTACTCGTGCTGTGGTGCAGGCCAGGCATGATGTGAAGAGACTTTGTTATCTGCGTGCTGATGTAATGAATGAGCTTTGGTGTACCGCAGCGTGTGCTCTGTTCCAGTTGATCAACCGCAATATTTATGCATATACCGGTTTATTTTGGATAAGTATTTGTTTGAGGACCCTTGTTGACCTAAGGATGATGTCCGGGTTGGTGCGTGGATGGCGTGTCAGGTCTGCTGTGGCCGGCGTGGCCTGCCTCAGGGCGGGTCAGGCGGTCTTCAACGGCGGGCAATGCGCGAGGACGGCAACGTAGCAGCGAAAACCGCGGCAGCAGTTAGTCTGGCACTGCTCACCTGCTTTTGTCTCGCTCTTCTTCTGCCAGCTTAGAAGAAGCAAATTGCTGCCCACAGAGCCCATTACGGTGTACTCGTGACTGGAACAGAAAGGAAAGGGTTTCTGGCTCGGCTTCGAAGACGGCAAACAGAAAGACTCGTGGACCAAGTGTCCGGTTCACGCGCCTGTTATTCGTGCTTACCATCCGGGATAGCAATCGCTTCTGACGAAGTAGCACGCTGCAGCAGCACCTTGTTCTGTGCATTGCCAGACCCCGGGATATTTGTCGTTGCTGTGGGCTGTGTATACGGTGATAACACGCTGCTCGACGTGACATTGGCGCGAGAACCTTCGGTCGCCCTTCAAATGTTGATGCTGGATGCGCAGCAATTGGCGAAACTCTACAACCATTCCTTAACCGTATTTATTAGCAGTTGATCAGAGCTTAAGAAATGCTCAGTTCTCAAACACGTTCCAGACATCCGAGTTGTCTGGTTTGCTTCTTCTCTCTCGCCTCGATCTCTTCAACCGTGCTACTTCATCCTGGAAACACCGTATTTTACTCTCGTAGTCATTTCGCATCCTGGCAATCACGTCTCTATCTCGCACTGCCTGTTCGTTGAACACAGCGTTTTTTAATTTACAAAGACCATCCACAAGCTTCATCACATCTGCCAGTGGCTCACGCAAACTGCTGCATTCTGCTCTCAGGACTACCAGCACGCGCGAGACTCGACTTATTTTTTCCCGATAAACCCGCTTTAAATCCCTCCTTGTGTCCATATTTCTGAGCAGAAGATTCCTCTGTACCGTGTGGTTCTCGTTTGCTCTGGCCAGGTCCGTTCCAATCGTTTCAATTGCTGTTCTGATTCCATCCATTGTTTCTTTTCCCCTCAATTCTTCCTCCAGCAACTGCTTGTCGTGCCGCATCTTTCCGTTCTCACTTCGTGCCCTGTGCAGTTCATCTCTTAAACCGGCCGCCTCTTCCCTGCATCTTGCTGTCTCGTTTTCTGTTTTCAGGGCATTCTCCATCGAATACACACGTGTCTGCATGTCCGCTACCATTTTGAGCAGCGGACCGTGATCTGTTCCACTGATCAGAAGATTCTTCACTCGCCCGAGCTCTGCAACAAACACATCCGTGATGCGCTTGTTTTCTGTTCTGAGCATGTCTAGCTCTCTGCCCAGAATGTCTAGATGATGGTTTTTCTGCATGTTGTCGGTTTTCATCACGTTGTACGCGAATAGGCAGATCGAGAAGCAACTTTTCCAACACTGTGCAGCCTGCCGTTTCAACAGGGCATCCCGTGTTTCTAACGGGGTCTGGTCCGTTTTCGTGTTTTTCAGCATCTTCTTGCGATGCCCTGTCCCTGCTTCTTTTTGTTGTATTTCCGTTTATCAACCCGCTGAACCGTGGCGCGAATGGCCGCCTTTCGAAGATGTTCTTTATGTCAATGCTTTCGAACAGCTCGCTTCTCTCGCCAATTTCCGTTCCTGCATCGCCTGCTGCTCCAATCCGTTTCTGGCACAGAGAATCCTCCCGAGATAAATCGCTTTTGCCACATGCATCATCACACGCTCTGCTACGCACATCGTCTTCAAGAGCATTTGCATCATTCCCTGTACCATCTGCGGTTGCGTTGCTGGCGTTCTTTCCTAAATTGCCGCCTATTCCGACGGCGTCCTTCTTCTCGGTCTCATTCCCGTCTTTTTCTGAATTGTCGCCGCATTCCGTATTACCGTCGCTGACGTTATGCTCGGCATCGATCAGCATCTCAATCTCGTCACAGAACTCCCTCTCATCTCTGCTAATATTCCGCCTGTCCATCACGAGATTAAGCTCTTTCGTCTTGTACCGGTTCTCAAACACGAATTTGTTCTTGGGAAGCATTTGCCGCGCATGAATAGTCAGCTTTTAATATTACACACACCATAGTTGGCAGCAAATACCAAACGGGCTTGTTTAACACCACCTCTCACACACCTGTCCCGCCAAATACGCTCTGCGTTCCTGCTCTGACCACGGCCTGTTACCACTTGCTCCAGTGGCATATTTTGCACAACTGTTTCTGCTCAACACCATTTATTTATCCTCTCACATTGCTGCAACATCCAAGCAAACACACCGTTCTGCTCCACTGAGACTGACTGTGGTCATTAACCCCCCATCTCATTTTATAAGACCTGTATTGGAATTGTATGGCAATTCACAGATCCTTCTTAAAGGTGCTGGTTACGTTTAATCGCTGCTGACCCTTGTTCAGAGCAGTGCTCAACATATTATTTGAAGCTCTGCACCTCTGATCCACATCTCCGTTTAGTACACGCTGCAGCGAACCGGCACTTCTCGATCTTTGAAGAACCCTGCACAACACAGAGCGGCCGTACAACTTCTCACATTTGCTCAACCACACATCCACTACCACACACAGCACTTCATGGATCAGCGAAGGAGATCGTGTGGCTGGTTGTCTTCACGTATTGTGATCCATCTATTCGCCAAACATGTGTTAACCACATTTCCTCTTACACGAGAAACGGCCCTTTGATTCATTAAACCTATTCAAGGACCACTAGCATCGACGGTACGCCGATATTACGTCACATTTGCTGCTGCAGATCCGGACGTGGCAACATGCCTGCACCATGAGAACCGAAGAAATTAGTGGAGAGCAGCATTTTATTTGACTCACTAACCAGGTTTGTTGCTCTTTTGCCTGTCTAAATAGTTCCTACGCACAAACTCGTGCACCTTCAGGATGGTATAGGCAATAACAAGACCAGCAAGAGCAAAGACACAAACCAGCACCAGAACTTTTGTGTACGACTGGCCGTTAAAAAATTTATATGGCCACTTCCCGCTGTGCGCGTGGTAGGTACGGATCAGCGTGTAGTAAAGCACTGCGAAGACAACCACAGCTGCAAAAGTACGAACCGTGTACCGGGCACGCACGAAGAGTGCCTCAATTAGTGTAACGATCCACGGGACAAAGTGCTTGCACAAATTTATGAATGTGTTCGGTTTGTGATCCGTACCCGGTTCCCTTGTTACGATAGAGTCCTGATCGGTGAAGAAGAGATACCAATATCCAGACATGACCGTCGAGTTTACCGTTAGCATGAAGGGCAGCACCGAAACGTAGCACCTTCGGAGCACGAGTTGCTTCCTAAGTGTCGTGAGTCTGGCAAAAAAATATCTTTTGGCTGTTATTACTTTGCCGATTCTGAGGATCAGTCCGAACGTAAAGCACACTATCGATACGTATGCACATATATTTGTGAGGTACACGTATCGTGCCGCTCCATTCGCTCTCACATAGCTCTTGTATTCCACCGATGATAAACAATCCACAATCCCAAATATGATTAGAAAGCATCCAAGAAACAATACGGCAGACCGGATCATATGTGGGGTGCTGTTTTTATATTATCGTTATATTTTGGCACGCTGATCGATGAACCGTTCTGTGTTTGGAGATGAAATGCTAGCTTTGATTGACCAACAAATATAGAAATACTAACAAATTGAGTTGAATGGCTTTGGGAGTACTTAGAGCACTTGTCTCTACAACACCTCATGGTTCTTCTCATTTAATATACTGTTAAATGAGTTAATAAATATGAATTGTTTTGACAAGAGTCGCATTTTCGTTCTCATGTTATTTATGGTGTTTTTGACCGAATAACAATCAATTTGTTTGATATCTGCGATTTGTGCAGTTTTCGGAAAATATTCATTTTTGGTACCGCTGTGAAAATTTAATTAATCACTAAAAAACATTTTGATGCGCTAGCATGCGAAACAAACCCAGAAATAGCTACTGAAGCAATGAAGATATGCTTATGAAAACATGAGTAGAATTGAACAAAAGAAGAGTCACAGATTATTGTTATGTGGTTGACTGTTCCAGGTCATGCAATTAATGTAATCAAACACCAAAAATTCAGCTATTGCTGGTTATTCTTACTCATCACCATTTATTACTTGTTTGCGAGGACGCCAAAAATTTACAAAATTGTGGTTGAAATTTACATCATGTAGCAATGCTAGGTGGAAAATAAACATTGATTTTTGTGCTTGCTTTGTTCAGCATACTTATAATATCGTTGTATACGTCTCTGTGCGCTTATACCATCCTCATTTTGTCAGCAGAGCAAGCTTGTTTGTACCTTGTGAAGAATTAGCGAAGTTGCCATGAAAAGGGCATAACAACCAATGCGATAGCATGTTTTTATTCCCAACGGATTTGTTATTATCCTCAACATGCGCATTGCATCTTTTAACAAATATCTTGAAACGCATACAGCCATTGGACACATGTATTTAGTTGAGGATCCCCAGCTGGGCATCTAGCTCACGAAACGGTGCATGCGTCAGTCTTTTCGTCTGTTACGTTCAGGCTGATCATCAGTTTTTGGATTTGAAACTGGATCTCATTTCGTTCATCTGGTAGATGGCATCCCCTCCACACGATAAAAGCTGTCTGATTCCTGTGTGATTTTGGTCAAATATTTATCCACATATGTACTATCCATTCCACAAATATGATCTAAAGCAACTGTTTACTGTTCATCCCTGTGATACCACGAACTCAATACATTGCCAAACCCATCAGCTCAGATCTCTCATCCTCATATAAATCTGTCTCCTGTGCCTGGAAGCCAAGACATGCTAATCTACCAATTTGACCACCATAACACACCAGTCTTGCTACATAGTTATCCCATGATAAGTATGTCTGAATGCACACACCATGATAAACACAAATGCAATACTGATCACCTGTTCCATTACATCTCCTGTGTTACTACACTATTTGAAACGGATAATAGTGCTATGTACGAATATTGTGATCCTTTTTGTTAACTTATAGAATGGAGATAAATAAATTTAGGTTATCTATTACAGCCATTTACAGACTAGAAGTGGTAAAACGACTGATTGCCTGCATGTTGTATTAGCAGTGTCACAACAATTATGTGCTGAAAGTTTGATTTCTGTACTTATTTGTTATGTTTCTTGGTATGCCTGATAGGTACAAATCACGCATATTTTCACATGTATAAGACCTTATGAGCTGTCATCCAGTTTAAGAACACGCGATAATTGAGTAAAAGCGCTCGCAATACAGTTTGGATCTACCTGTTAATCTTCAAACCTGGTGTGTATGCACCATTGCACGCTCGCTGAATCTTATTCATGATTGTGTTGATCTATATTCTCTTATATAAACACCAATCGCCGTTGTTCGTTGAGCGAAGCGTGCATACCGTTCTATTGTCTGATGTTTGTTAGTTTCTACTCATGTCTGCGCTTGATGTGCACGATTATCGCTTAGTAATTTTTATTTTTGTGTGCTGAATGCGATTGCACGATGCACCAACCAGGCTGTGGACCGGTCACAGATGATGAAAAGTCTGCTGGCCTTTCGACCGTCGGTTTTTATCTCTTGACGAGCCCGCTGCGAGTTCTTAATGATTTATCGAAGCGAGAATTGCGAGCTACAAAGCATGATATGGTAGTGCGTGATTACACGTTCGCGCCACTGACACGTACTGCAAATTGTGTTGTCATTCTATTGCACACTGCTCGTGAGTCAATCACATATGGCAATGAACACTGTCGAATGATGTTTTACGTTGTATGGAAGTTAGGATACAACGTCATTGATGAACTTAACTTCAAGTGATTGTTGCTTTCTCCAAATTTTTTTACGAAATGAATCAGTGATCGGTCTATACGGCGTACCAGATCCAGGTCCTCTTCAAGATGTGTCCCGAACGTGAACATTCTAGCCTGCAAAATTAGTGCAGCCTCTTGATCAAACCCTTGTTTAAATTTCTGAAGTTTCCCGACAACCCTTGCTGCCGTTGTCACACGAGTGATCAACTTGCGATCGCTCTGCTGGTATTGTGTGATTATCTGTATGTAGCTGACTTGATCCTCTCGCCTATTGGTTTTACAGTCAAAAATAAATCCTACATTGCTATTCCTGTGCAGCGATCCTAGTTTCCACCCGATTTGCTCGTTCTTCTGGTTCAATAAAGGCGAACCAAGGCCTATACCAGACCTGTACATAAGTACTTTCGTCTGTATCTTAAATTTAGCGTTAAAGATCATTTCCATTACGCCATTTTTTGATCGAACGTTCTTCTCGCACGATGTAGTGAAAATATCATGATCAAAATCTTGTGCCATAATCACCAAACCACTAGTGAGGTTTTTCAACGACTGCATTTCGTATAATCCTATATCGTTGAGAGTGGCCGACAGAATATCAATCGACAGTCCCAGATTGGCCATCCTCTTTGCTAGTCCATCAAAATATCTCTTTGATTCTCTCACATATTTTACCTTTCCACGCAGAATGTCATTCCCTGATCTTATGTTTTCCTTGAGATTAAGTGATGCCATTATCCCAGGCCCAAATGTAATAGGTCCCTCAGTGAACAGAAATATGTATAAAACATTTTCGATTCCAAACCTCTTTTTCGATAAATTAAACCAATGTTTAATCATGTCATCTTCATCTTGTTCCTTTGTCAGCTCCTTTTCTCGAAATTGAACTTTTGCTTGTTGCGTTTCAGTTCTCTTTTCCAGGGCGGCATATTCCTGTTCTTCTCTAAGGCTTTAGCCACTCATTTCTCGTCTAATCTTGTCTTAGCCATTTCTTCCCGAATCTAATGGCAAATGTTTTCGCAAAAACTTAGTTTAATTTATGGCTTTTTTCCTCTGATGTGCAGCAACCAAACATACTGACTAGCTTTCTCCACAAGGTTTCTTTCTTCTCGCCAGACCTTTGCTTCTTTATATAGTACGCAATAATATCCTTCAAGACCTTGTTGCTCTTTATTAGCCCATCATTCGTTATTTCGAGCTCGCAAACCTTGTTCTTATACGTCGACATTATTTCCAGATTGTACAAGTATATGTACCACATCTGCTCGGGAAACGAGTCGCCCTCAAGATTAATGCCGGGTGCGATGGTATCCTGTATGCACTTTACAGCATTTGAAATTGCCGCCTGCAACTTGGCATCTGGCGTCTCGTTAGCGTCTTCTCTCCTGTGCTCGTTCTCTATATCCAGAACTGTCCGCCTGTAAGTCTCTTGGAGCTGCGAATTCTGAATGTTTAGGGATTGTATGGTGATGCGCAGCTCAATAATGTGGTCCCTGCACTTCCTTATTGCACGTTGCAGAGTGGTTATCTTTTCCTTTGCGTTGCACATCGAGTGCAATCCGTATAATCTGGCAATAAATAGCTTGTTCGCAATTATATTGCCTGTCAGAATATCGTTCACTGTTATTGCATTCTCTATTCCCAGGAATCGCGCCAGCCTAATAACATAGTGTATACGCCGCACACTGTCCTCCTGGTTCCACAAGTGCATGAGGATCACGGGCGAGATGCAGAAATAAAACGCCCTTGCGATTAGCAGTCCGTACACCCTGCCATCCTTCAGATCGGAAGAGAAGTTGTGGCATTCCAACGACAGTTTTTCCATCGCCTCATACTCAGCGCCTTTAAAGGCCGACCTGTTCATCTCGATGCTTACACCTGCTTCTGAAAGTCTGTCGCAGAAAATCTTCTCGCTATTCAGGTCCTGGCCGTTCCTCGTCTCCTTAAAGCATGTGTGGTAGTTCACCCATTCAAGCAAGCTTCTGTCCACGACCTTCTCATCGGGTCGGCAGATTATCTGGTGATGAAGCACCTTCACAAGGCTAAAAACGAGCTTCTCGTCACATTCTATCACATCGAGGGGCGCAATAAAGCCTATATCGACGAAATTGGACTTCAGCTTATCGAACACTCGCCGTATAAACGTGAGCCGGTCATGGTTGTCGGACCTTGAACCAAGATCGTACTTGACAGTATCATCAATGCTTATGACTCTCAGCAATGATGCCAATATTTTTCCCTGAGCAATCTGCCTAAAAATGCATACTTGAGGCTGTAAATGCAATTTGATGCTCGTGTTATCCTCTATCTCGACGAGATACTCGCGAGTCATCTTTGCAAGACTAGATATCGTGTTCTTTTCCATGATAAACAAACGTCTTTCTCTTTATATACTTTTATTCTGCAATCTGAAGCAAATCTATAACATGTGATAAGTGATTTTTGAAACACAAGAAGTTAATTAAAACGCGAATTGTTTTTTGTGATAAATGGGTGCAAGGCTGGCAGGTATGCAGTCAGCATGCGATAAATCACGTTGACTAGTCGTTCAGAGTCCATAGCGTTTCAAGAGAAGGAACGGTCACAGTTTCGCACTTTGTTATAGATCCAACTGCTTCGATGGTGTTTCAGGTGTGATACTGCGCAGTTTCACATGAACAAAGATGGTTGAATTATATTATGACAATCTGCAGTGTTCTAACTGATGAAATTGAATTTCCTTTTTAATATTTATCGAATAAGCGATGTTTGATTCGGAGTGATGCGGTCCAGATCTTGTGGCACACGCATTTGTACTTCTGTGTTGAGTCCAATAACATGCGGATGCTTCCTCCCTGTCTGGCACCTGCGTAAACGCAGCGTGTTCGTAGTAATAAACATTGCAGAACAACACGGTGTGTTCGTTCTGACGCTAAGCAGGTGGTGTTCATTGTTTAACAAATTATCCCTTTCGCCGTGGTTTAATGTTTGATGCACGCAGGAGCATGAAATGCATCCGCTGATTAAACCATAAATATCAGGTTTGATAATTCATAGAAAACAAATTTTGAATGCATGAGCGTTCTGCCGTTTTATTGCAGATGCATTGTTGTTGTTAGATTGCCACAAAATAGGACTTTTCAATTTTAATACCATTAAATTTTGACGTTTCAAAAACTTTGATATTTATTAGCTTCAGAGGTGGAGAAGCTTTCAAAATGTGTTGGTAAATGATTCACAAACATTACGATCGTTGTGATCAACTGAAGTACCCTGTGCTCATATAAATTGGATCGAGGGCTTGTTGGTAAGCTTGGGATTGTGAGTAAAATGTTTGCGCCAACTGTTAAAATTATCGCAACCTCTTGTCAGTATTAAATGATGTGTACTACCCTGAAAACAACAATCATTAGCTAATTAGACTAGCGAAATATTTTATGAGACGTATGAATTTAGCAGTTTTCTGTTAGTATATCCCTTCATTGTACATAGAGATTACCAGAATAACATCATTAGCAAAGCTTTCGAACGTAAATACTGTTGATAGAGGGATATGTGATTTAATATCGACGTAAGAGGATGTTAGCTCCGGTGATAAGAAACAATTTGGTTGACGTAAATTTAATAGAGGTATAGATATGCACATGTTCAAAAATAACACCCTGAAAGCGGCATTGTCTTAGCAAAACTAAGGCATTTAACACAAAAATTCACTTTTCTTTTTGTGTTTCGTCAATTACTTTGCTTATCTCTGTTTTGGCAATGCCGAGTCTGACTTGCTCATGTTCACGTATTTTAGCATCATAAATATCAAGTAAATATACATAATTATATCCGTTCCATTTCAAAGATTGTTTTATGGCAGCGATTGCATTATTTACTTCTTCTAGTGGCCGTCTTTTCCAGAAAATTTTCGGTTCCAAAAACTTCATAATTGTTATAATATGTGCCTCAATCATAGCGGGAAAATACTTAAGCAAATTAAAATTTTCAAGTATACCTTTTTCCTCATCATAAAATTTCATTAAAATGTGAAAAGCTTGCCCTAATGTTCCTGCCAGACTCTCAAAACATAATTCGTTCAGCTTTTCGGTGAATCTTCTTATGAAAAATTTTGCTATTAGCTCTGTGTTGCCGGTTTTTAAAATTACTTCGAAGTTTTCATAGGTGCGCACCTTGTACAGGTGCGGTTTGCTTTCCACAAATCTGTTCGTTTCCAGTAAATATCTCTCATATTCCACATTGCCAGACTTCTCCAAACTTTTTTCATCTTTCTCAGACTCGTATGTATATTCTTGCCAAACAGTATAGACTTTTTCTAGTGATTTATAATTACCACTAACCTTCAAGCGTATGGGATCAACCAGCAGAATTAAACAATCCTTCTCCATTTTCATCTGCACAAGATCGTACGAAAACACGTTTAGGAGTTTATATTTGTTTACGCCTTTTACCCCAACAAAGAGAAAATCGTTTGTAAGCAGAATTACACCACTCCGCTCCGTGTTATTGTGTTCAACACTTATGTTTACATAATCCACCAAGTATCGTTTTTCAGTTTGAAACAAACTCATATCATCTTCAAAATCAGTAAATTTCTGCTCTAATTCATCCCTCTTTTTATCATCAACGAACGTTATTACCTCTTTTTCTCTGAGTCTCACTATTAATTTTTTATAGTTGGCCAAATTCTCCTTGATTTCTTTTTTGAAATTAGCTACCTTACTGTAATTATCCAATACATTCATAAAATGATCCTCGTTCTGTATAAACTCCTGGAGAATGCTTATCTCAAGATCTTTTTTTTTGCTCAACAAATCATTCTTTGCTGCCTTTAAAACACCTATATCGTCCGGATATCCTTTTTTATCGATGTATGATGCAAGATCAAAGTTCTCTCCAAAATCCCTGAACTTTGAATGAGATGCCATGAGGGGGTCGGGAAATTTTCGCAAATAGACGGACAAACTCGCTTATGCCAACGTTCCGAATTTAAAGTGAATACTTATTACCTCTCATGTTACATCTATGTAATAAAGGTTTTACTCGTAATAACAAGATAAAACACGCAATTTTCAATAATAAATGTAAAGAACTTTGCTGTTATATCAATATAACATTCGTAAAACCTTAATTATTGCGCTATACTTCTTCAAACCAGTTCTTTTATTGAACATCTTTGGTACCGAAATTGTTTAACGACAAGAAATGATGTGAATCAGAAAAGAATTGAAATACTCAACAAAAAATACAATTCTGTTTATAAACAGACAAAATCCATGTATTAAAACAGCATGCAAGAAAATATGGTGTGCTGTCTGCAGAACAATGTTTTATCAATTGTTTACGTTAATCTGCCAGAAATTTGTTGAGCGTATGTGATGTGCCTAACGTATGAAAGGTTATTCAAAAAAGGCAATGTGCGATGAATGTGTAGTATTATTAGTTAAACACATTTTTTATGAAAAGAAAAAGTTTTACGGAATAAGACAGGTCACAGTTTCTAGACATGAATGTATGTAAAATAATGTGACTTTTACTATATGAACACTTCAAAGATAGTAGAAACATGATAAAGATGTTGTGATCATACAAGATGTAATAAAAGTAACAGGCAAATTTAATAGTATTTGTTCGTGGTATGATAAGGACAAAAATAATCTATTAAGCAAAGGCTGCAGCAATAAAAAGTTCTAAGGTCCAAAGAAATCGAGTTAGGAAGATTTAGGCCAGATCCAAAAATTGTTTGATTAAACATATTCTTTATGAAGCATTCAAGACTGCAAAACTGTTTACTGCATTTCTGATCTTTTTCGTGTAGTAATTGACAGTTCGCTTTCAGATGTAAAACAGGATAAAACCGTTTTGAAATAATTATGAGGTAATTCTTTGCCCTTTAGAACACACAATCAGATGTGTTAAAACTCATTTGTAAACTAAGTTGTAGGGTGTATATTATCACCGTATATGGAAGCTGCATTTATGTTTAAGACAAAGGCACAAAAATTTATTACGAATGATACGTATTGATATTGGTAAACAGTTAATATACCATGATTTTCTCACAGTTTGTTTCCAAATTGAATAACTTATATGAGTTTCTGCCAAAAAATTCGTACAAAGCAAATAAAAATATATATGCAGCAGAAAGATGCGCAGAAGATGAGTGAAAATAACAAAGTATTATATTCTATGAGATATAAATAAAACGATGTTACATTCATTAGAAGGAAGGTACAGACTAACGCACCTAACCTAAATGAACAGCAAAGCGAAAAAAATCATTTTGATTGATAAATGGCCCTCTCTACATGAATGTGATGTTAATAGTGCTATCAATAGGTAATTATTGGGAAGATCTATAGTCTGAATAAGTCTGCTGATCAGGGTTTATGGTAACATGTGCGAGAATGGTGCTGCCGATAATAGCGGTAAGCATTCGAATGAGAACAAATCTGACTTACTATGTGAATACATAAAAGAATATATGATATTGTTATATTTTTTATCCAAAACTGTTATAAAACAGGTTTGAAACCTGCTAGGTTTGAAGGAAAAATATAAAAAAAATCATTGCAAAGTAAGACAGTATCAAGCAATGATTAGTAAGATAGATGATTCAATCCATAATAATAATCAAATGATATCGAGTCAAACTGCCTACCACAATTATCAGATGCCTCATTCCACATGTTGCACGGTAGTGTGTAGGAGTGATAAAAATATCGCAAAGTAGCGACAGGAATCGGTAGAAAAAAGCATTTTCTTAGTAAAGATCTCAAATGCAATACAATATGTGTGAAAAACTATGCATTTGATATAGATTATACACTAAAAGACAGGCCGCAAGATAACTGTACCAAACGACCCGGCACTGAAAGTATAAACAACAAGAGCAAAACGCGTATTTGTTCAGGTATATTATCTGCAGGAGGCTTACTGAACATGAAAAATCATTAGCAGATTACAAACAATGCTTCGGTGTTCAATTGATAGAGGTTATAAGTCGATTAAGATTTATTTGAAAATCAAAGGTATCTGATGCAGAATCTTATTATTGATCATGGAATAACCTGTTTCAAAAATCAATGTAGCACGCATATAGTTTTGGGATGGTGTTAAAGTGCAAGAACGAAATTGCTGGATCCTAAAAAATGAATGATTGATTAATGAATAGTGGAAAAGATGAACACCGAATGTGTTATGAGCACTAAGAATAATACGAACGGTGGAAAGAAGGCATGTATGCCAGTAAAAGCGCTTAATCCGTTTCTGGAGAAATGGATCTTGAAGAGTACTATGCAAAAAATGTTACATGTGGAAGCTTTAGAAAAAGAATGATAAGTTCTTCAACTTTGAACTGCTTGCAAGAACAGAAAACATCGAGTTCGTAGTGTTCAACAGCGGTGCAGATTGGCTCTACGATGCGATTACAGAAGGTTCTGCTATGGAAGCAAATAAGACGTACCGAAAATTTGCAAAAAAGTTCAAGACAACAAGCAACAATCATTAAACATGCCCAGAAAAGAACAGTATAGTCAGTTTGGTAGACGAATAGGAGTTTGCTATATCGTTTTATCTATGCAAGATCAGCGATCTAACGAAAACGTGAACAAGGCTAGCGTGATGGATAAACAAAGTGGTTCAGCGAAAAATCAAAAGGCCCAATCCAGGCCTTATGGACAAAACAGCACCATAAAGGCAATGCTGTGAGATAAAAAGGCAAAATTGAGCTGGATGGATTAGCTTTGTTACTTTTCAAAATGATGAAAGAATGGCCGATTTTCTTGTTCTATTGCTCAAAAAATATGTCGAGGAGAGATTTGCAGGGCCGTTGAAAAGCAATGAGAGAATAACCCTTTCGTTGGACGATATAAGAAGAATGGACAGGGAGCTTAGCGCAAAGATCCTGGAGGAGCCCATTTCGTTCATACCGCTTGTAGAGGACGAATTAAACGTTAAATTTTCGTTTGTCGGCTCATTCGGTGAATATCAGCATACCCCGTCAACCATAACATCTAATTTTCTTGGCAAGATGGTGAAAGTTGAAGGAATCATCACCTCACTCTCTAACATTAAGCCGAAATTGAAGAAAAGCGTACATGAACAGCACAATGCATTCTACAGCAAAGAGTACAGAGACGCAACGACACTGACAGCGTTTCCCCTCACCAACACGGTGGTGCCACAAACACTTCAAAATGAGGTTTTGAACTTCGAATATGGTTTCAGCACCTACATTGACACACAGGCAGTCACCATACAGGAAATGCCGGAAAATACCAAGCCTGGTGCAATGCCCAGATCGATGAATGTCATCCTTTACGATGACCTGACCGATTCACTGAAACCGGGTGATCGAGTTGTGTTGGCCGGTATTTACAAGACCTACTGCTATAATAACACGAATTTTCCGAATTATTTGCCGACCGCGCTGATTGTAAATCATGTTGAAAACAAAAATATAAAACAAATATTCGAGGAGAGGTTTAAAAAAGTAACATGCGAACGCACAAATGAGTATACCACACAGCTGAACGAGAATGGTAATATCTCCAATCAAATGGGCGATACCAATAGGCATGAGCAGATCCCATGCTCCAATTTCCCCGATGGTGAAAGCACAGTCACATCAGAAAACGTTCTGGAGTACGTAGCACCATTCATTTTCATTTCGCCACAGATCAAAAAAGCTATTCTTCTGCAAATGATCGGTTCAGAGAACGATGTGTGTCGAAGAAGTATAAATTTACTGCTGCTGGGCGATCCTTCAACCGCGAAGAGTCAGATACTGCGATTTGTCATAAATACGATGAATGCGATTAGTACTAGCGGCAAGGGATCAACCGGCGTAGGCCTAACGGCAAGCATTGTATCAGATAAGAACGAAAGACGATTAGAGGCGGGTGCGATGGTGCTAGCAGATAACTCTATAATTTGCATCGATGAATTTGATAAGATAAACTACAACGATTCTGTAGTTTTGCACGAGGTGATGGAACAACAGAGCATCAGTATTAACAAGGCAGGGATACACGTCACTTTGAACGCACGAGCCGCAGTTTTGGCGGCCGCAAACCCGGTGTATGGTAATTTTGTGGACGATGCGCTGGAGAAACAGGTGAAAATACCGGAGAGCCTCCTGAGCAGGTTTGATCTGATATTCCTGGTAATTGATGATGGTTCGTTTGATTCGCAGATTGCTGATCAGGTGCTGCGCAACCACAGCAGCTCGTCAGATCTCCAGGATGACCGTGTGTTCGATTTAAGCAAGTTTATTTTCGAGTGCAAGAAGTACAAACCAAGAATACACAAGGAGTTCGCTCGTCTGACCAGTGATTGTTGCGTGAAGATGAGCAAGCTTGAAAAGACCGTTGCTCTAAGTATGTCTTTTCTATTGTGATAAAATTGATCTGAAAATTGGCAAGTATACTCGCTATGGTAAAAATACGAATGATACGAGTAATCGATGGGCATCGAAAGATCATAGAGAAATGCATCATTCGACAGTGTTCATTGCCATACGTGATTGACTCACGAGCAGTGTGCAATAGAATGACAACACAATTTGCAGTACGTGTCAGTGGCGCGAACGTGTAATCACACACTACCATATCATGCTTTGTAGCTCGCAATTCTCGCTTCGATAAATCATTAAGAACTCGCAGCGGGCTCTTCAAGAGATAAAAACCGACGGTCGAAAGGCCAGCAGACTTTTCATCATCTGTGACCGGTCCACAGCCTGGTTGGTGCATCGTGCAATCGCATTCAGCACACAAAAATAAAAATTACTAAGCGATAATCGTGCACATCAAGCGCAGACATGAGTAGAAACTAACAAACATCAGACAATAGAACGGTATGTACGCTTCGCTCAACGAACAACGGCGGTTGGTGTTTATATAAGAGAATATAGATCAACACAATCATGAATAAGATTCAGCGAGCGTGCAGTGGTGCATACACACCAGGTTTGAAGATTAACAGGTAGATCCAAACTGTATTGCGAGCGCTTTTACTCAATTATCGCGTGTTCTTAAACTGGCTGACAGCTCATAAGGTCTTATACATGTGAAAATATGCGTGATTTGTACCTATCAGGCATACCAAGAACCATAACAAATAAGTACAGAAATCAAACTTTCAGCACATAATTGTTGTGACACTGCTAATACAACATGCAGGCAATCAGTCGTTTTACCACTTCTAGTCTGTAAATGGCTGTAATAGATAACCTAAATTTATTTATCTCCATTCTATAAGTTAACAAAAAGGATCACAATATTCGTACATAGCACTATTATCCGTTTCAAATAGTGTAGTAACACAGGAGATGTAATGGAACAGGTGATCAGTATTGCATTTGTGTTTATCATGGTGTGTGCATTCAGACATACTTATCATGGGATAACTATGTAGCAAGACTGGTGTGTTATGGTGGTCAAATTGGTAGATTAGCATGTCTTGGCTTCCAGGCACAGGAGACAGATTTATATGAGGATGAGAGATCTGAGCTGATGGGTTTGGCAATGTATTGAGTTCGTGGTATCACAGGGATGAACAGTAAACAGTTGCTTTAGATCATATTTGTGGAATGGATAGTACATATGTGGATAAATATTTGACCAAAATCACACAGGAATCAGACAGCTTTTATCGTGTGGAGGGGATGCCATCTACCAGATGAACGAAATGAGATCCAGTTTCAAATCCAAAAACTGATGATCAGCCTGAACGTAACAGACGAAAAGACTGACGCATGCACCGTTTCGTGAGCTAGATGCCCAGCTGGGGATCCTCAACTAAATACATGTGTCCAATGGCTGTATGCGTTTCAAGATATTTGTTAAAAGATGCAATGCGCATGTTGAGGATAATAACAAATCCGTTGGGAATAAAAACATGCTATCGCATTGGTTGTTATGCCCTTTTCATGGCAACTTCGCTAATTCTTCA
>NW_007360635.1:2758-13441 GCF_000192795.1 Vavraia culicis subsp. floridensis | reverse complement strand
TATCCGTTTCAAATTATAGAAATTTACTTGCTGTTAGTTCCTTGTCTTTTTTCTGTGTTCATACTAATAGCTCTATTTCTGTTTCATAAAACAGAACAAAGTTTGATCACCCATCTACTTTATTTCTTTCTTTTAGTATGTCATGTTTTCACATTTATTTATAATCACCTAGTAGAGTTTGAGTGATTAATTTTTAGCTGATAATCATGTTCCTTAGTGTTGTTTATAAATGAAAACTAAGATCATCATAGAAAAAATGAATTGTAACACTACTTCTAGCTCCCTATTCCGAGCAAGCATACCAAACAAAATTTTTGACTTTTTCCAAGCTGACCACTAATCAGTTTTCGAGCTATATTTGTATCTACATGGTCCCAGTGGTCATTTAGAGCCTTTAAATTGATACTAATCTTGATAAATACCATTAAATATACTTTTACATTCATAACGCTCGGTTCACAGAGCTACTATATCACTCCTGTACAACACCTATTTACTGCAACAATTAAAGTGTTGATCAATTCACGAATTTAATTTTCTAAATTTCTATCCCATAGATGCAGAAGGCACAAAAAATTGAAAATCTTCTGAAAAAAAAATTTTTCATATCACAATCCAGCAATATTTACGGTGGTGTGGCTGGTTTTTTTGATTATGGACCGCTAGGCTGCTCACTACGTAACAATATTGTAAACTACTGGCGCAGTGTATTTACAAACGAGCCAAATATATACGAGGTAGACTCTTCCGTAATTCTACCTGAAGCTGTGCTCAAGGCGAGTGGACATGTTGATAAGTTTTGTGACACTCTGATATTCGACGAGGTAAATGGCGAGTGTTTCCGGGCTGACCACTATCTGAGGGATAAAGTAGACGAAGAAACAGGTGAGCGACTGGATGTCATGTCCTTGGAAGAGATCAATGAAACTATTGCCAAATTTGATGTAAAAAGCCCGAGCGGCAACAAGCTTGGAAACGCTACGCACTTCAACTTGATGTTTAAGACTTTCATAGGACCAAAGTCTCAGAATTTGGGGTATCTCAGGCCCGAAACAGCACAGGGACAATTTTTAAACTACAAGAAAGTATACGAATTGAACAATGAGAAATTTCCGTTTGGGACCTTCTCGATCGGAAAGGTATTCAGGAATGAGATCAGTCCACGTGGTGGACTTTTGCGTGTTCGAGAGTTCGAGCAGGCAGAGCTAGAATTTTTTGTGCATTCCGATGAGAAGACACACGCAAAGTACGATAGGGTCAAAGATGTCGAGTTGACTCTACATTTTGGATCAGAAGTGCAAGAAACAAAGCGAATGCGATTGTGTGATGCCATCGATAACAACATTATCAAAAATCGATGCATAGGATATTTTGTGGGGCTGACACACAATTTCTTGAAGGCCGTTGGTTTCGTAGATTTCAGATTCAGACAGCACAAGAGGGATGAAATGGCACACTATGCATGCGATTGTTGGGATGCCGAGATCTTGACCACATATGGGTATATTGAATGTGTAGGGATAGCGGATCGTTCGTGTTATGACTTGAGCATGCATTCGAAATGCTCGGGTGCAAGTTTGGTTGCACAAAAAAGATTAGATAGGCCCAGACAAGAAGTGAAGCTTGAACCAATGTGTGACATGAAAGAGTGGGGAAAAACTTTTAAGGATAAACTACCTCTTCTCCTGGAGAAAATAAAAAACCTGAAGGTTGAAGAGAATAATCTTGTCAAGGAGATGGAATTTGATGGACAGATGATTAGTCTGGAGTACAAGAGAACTGAGCACACGGTGCATGTTGAAGATTTTGTGCCGTCAGTAATTGAGCCAAGTTTTGGTATAGGAAGGATCTTTTACTCTCTTATTGAGCAGGTATACTGGGAGAGAAAAGATGACGAACAAAGACATGTTCTCTCATTATCACCGGTTGTGGCACCCTATCAGGTAGGTTTGACCAGCCTACGAATAGGAGACTATAAGAAACAGCTCAATGATATTTTTGAGCAGCTAAAACTGAGGAATATACGTGTGTTTATGAATGAGCGTAACGTGTCGATTGGAAGGAGATATGCAAGTTCTGATGAGATTGGCGTACCATACTTCATTACTTTTGACAATGAAAGTGTCAGAGATGAAATGGTGACGATAAGGGAGCGAGATAGTATGGACCAGGTGAGAGTTTTAACTGAAAAAGTTGTCGAGGTGATCGATGGTCTAGTGAGAGGCAGTATTGACTTTGACAAGATCAATAAATAGTTATTTCAGGTATTCAGAAAACCATACGTGCATTTTTATGGCGCTATGCGTATTTTATGGTTTGAGAAGATTAAATTTTACATCCACAGTATTTTGTTGTGATTGCGTGTTGTACAGATAGTTAAAGCCATCAGGTATTTGATAGTAAAGTAATTGAACAGCCATCTCAAAAATATCGGAGAACTCAGCGGTACCACCACCGTAATACACACTCTGCACTATGACCTGGTCATCCAAGCAAGATAAGAATATATCTCACGCCGGGTTTGAACATTATCAGACATATGTTTATCAGCAAATACATCATCATGCTGCAATTGAACAATAGAATTAATTGGTTAGTACCATTTCATGTAAAGTTGTTAATTACGTTGTAGATTCGAAGAACCTATCAATAACGGTTATGTGTAGTTAATGCTAATTAGATGTGAAATTTTGGTGATAAATACTTCATGGTTAGTGGTGCGGTTCATCTTTTGAGAAGCAAAAACTATTTTTTGTGGCATAGCATATACAGCAAAATTTAAAAGATCTATTACTTGCATAAAATCTCTGCCTTGGCAATACTTGGTATGTTTTAGATGTTTCACCACTCTGTCACGTTTTCCGGTTGTGTATCTCATAGTTTTGTAGATCCCTCTAGAAACCTAAAATTATGAATACCCCGATCCCTTCGTATGACAAAAAACAAATTTGTTCCTCTTGTCTTGCAACCAATAAAGATAGAGAATTACGCTCTTCTCATCACAAAACTAAAAATGATGTCGAATAAATATAGAAATTGCTGCAAAAGCACCAAGTTCATCGATGAGGTGTTCTCATTGGGTGATCTTAACTTGAAAAAGTGTCTGCTTAAGAAAAAAACCGTGAAGGAAGAGAATATTGATATCCAAGAGATAATAAACGGTTATTTTGAACATAGCATAAGGATAAAAAATGATCGCTTGCTTAAGGATGGTATTAGAAGGGCGAAGACGCACGTTTCCAATCTTGTAAAAAAATTAAAAGAAGAGGACAAAATGAAACAGGGGATATTTCACAGAATACAGGTCAGAGACTCCATGTTTATTGAGGTCAATTTTGACAAACATGCACGTATTGATTTTATGAATCCATTTTTAAAGTATGCCTTCGATTTTTTTACAAAACATGTGGAAATTGAGGAGTTTTACAAACGAAAGGAGCTGTTCAGCAAAGAACTGAGCTTTCTGGAGAAAAGTTACTACGACCATGTGCAGAAGGTCCTTTTGGAAAACAATAAGGGTAGTAACATTGAGGATTACGTAAAAATAAAATACCCGAAGGACGAATACTTTATTGAATCGTATGAGGGACGGTATCTCTTTGCCGAGGTTTACACGTATGTAAGATGCGGGTTTGTTCACAAGGCCTTGGAATTGATCGATACCTTCAACGTATTCTTCGATCAAATGGCACCCTCGCTGAAAGAGTCGCTTGTTGCGTTCTTTAACAACAATTACGTGAACAAACTTGAATTTGAAAAGGCACGGAGCATTAAGAATGATCGGTTTAAGTTGATGCTTTACCAGCTCGTCTGTAATGTAGAGGATGTGGAGAATCTTTTAGAAAGTTTTGAGGACTTTTTATGGTTTAGGCTGCTGCAGGCACGCAGTGTTAGTGACATCCTCACTCTCAATAAATCGCTGGATGTCGATGGGTGCAAGCTGCTGGTTCTCATATTCTGCAAGAAATACGGTACTGCGATGCGTGTTCTGTATGCAGGTGATTTTTCGATCATAGAGATATTCTACGTGATGAGAGAGCTATGCAAAGTTAAAAAGGATATTTCGCTGTATGCCGAGATTGTATTTACACTAATGAAAGGCTTTAAATCGCTTGATAGGAAGCTGAAACTTGTCAATTCACTGCATTCTTTTAGCGGGTATGAATCCATCGTTGCTGAAATGATTGTCAAGTATGAGGCATACGACCTGCTAGGTCTTAAATCCGAGATATGCTATCTTGATAAAGCAATAGTGGACCGGGTGGCAGCAATCCTTTACAAGAGAAATGACCGGACCAGGCTACTTCAGTTGTACTATCTATTCAACGATGATGTGAACATAATCGGCATTCTTAATGAATACCTCACCGATTACATACTCAAAAACAAAAAAGAATTGTTCAACTACACCGAGATAATCACATTCTATTCGCAGCGAAGCAAGTCCAACGAAACAGAGAAAATGAAAGTTTTGAAGGGACTTGCCGATTTTAAGGACAAAAAAGATATTGCTGCACTTAGGAACTCAGGCATATTTGCAGATGTGCAGCAGTCTTTGCTTATGGAAATAAAGCCTGTGATTGAGAAGCTGGTGCCGCTGATTGTCAGTGTGATAGAAGAAAAGAGAGAAAGTGTCATGGCAAAAGAGTTGTTTGAATTGTGCAGTGCGATAAGCCTGGGTGAGCGGTGTACAGCCTATGTGGGTGAGAGACTGGTACTTTTATTGTAACCAGCCGTGTGAGGTTCCCATGATATGCCAGATTAGGTGATATTAAATTAATTCCATGTGCTTAATTTCCAATTCTGGATGACACTCAAAAATTGTAAACTTTATTTGTTCAGTTTCAAAAGTTTTATGCCGAAATGTGCCATCCAATCATCTTTTTGTGCAAGTTGATCCTCTTGAAAGGCGGATACAACAGAACGGTATCTTATCTTGTGTTCTTTGCATGTTTATACTGCCAATTAATCCCCTGGACTGTGGTCGCAAGCAAAAAATGTTTTAGTACGTAATTTTACGATGTGGTAACTGTGAGAATATTCCATTGATCGCTTGATAAGCAAATCAAAAAGACATACTTCAAGTAAACATACCAACATGAATATTGAACCCACATCAATTTGTTGGCTATATTACCGATTCTATGCAGTACATCCCATCATGATTCCATCCACAACACAGCAGGATGAGTCTTTTATATTCACTTATGAGCAAACCGTATGAGCACTGCTGCTGTCAATGTACAAATGAATTGCACTCAACAACTTTCTAGCGCCTATTTATCAAGAAAATAACACGCAACATACGATATTGCGCCAGGTTATTGTGTCCTTAATGATTTACACGAAGGTATCCCTATCCATTTCCTTTTACGTGTCTAAAAAAGGGAAATATATAATTTTATATTAATTTTTCAAATATTTATATTTCGTTCCTTGATTGATTCTTCGCTACTCACCGTACATAGAACTGTAATTTTAAAGCGGAGAAGGGGATGAAATCATGTAATAGACCTATACAATTACAAGCATTCGCTAAAATAGTGTTTAATAAATGAGTAGGGTGTTAATAAACGGCAGTATAAGTGTAGAGCATGAGGTTTTGGTAATAAAAGAAAGCTTTCTGTAGGAGTACGTATACCGAGCACTTTTGTGTTCTGAAGGTATAAAAAATGTGAATTAGAACATTTAAGACAATTATAAAAGAATTTTGATCCATGTCCGGTATCATAGCATATTTTCGTGAGTTGTGTTAACTTAAAGCATATATATCGACTTTTCGTAGAAGCAATACGGCAATAATTCATTTTTACAACCTTATATAAGCGATGGCAGTATATCATCGGTATAAATTAATGTATATCGACCAAAATCGACGCATTCCATATTTGTTAAATCAAGATTTTTATTTAGCAAGATAATTAAATCAAAAGAATGCTAAAAGCTGCGGTGGTCTCGCAGAGAGAGGAACAATTCACCAGTTTATTGGTATAATGGTAATAGAGTGATAAAAAGCTTTTGTTTGTATGTTTATTAGTATTCCATCATAAATTAGGCATTTTAGATAGCAGCACGAAGTGGAATTATGGTTACCAGTGGGAAGAATTCTCTCTTCACGTTCTTATACAGTACACTAAGTTAATGTACATGTGGTTCATAGTTATACACAACGAAGAGTATTCCGCTTTTTTATCATCATGATTTATATTTGGAGCCGTGATTCCTTATTGAGAAGTTTGTTCCTCACATGAACCTATGCTCAGACGGCTATCAATTCCCTCTATTCTTTGATTTTAAGCGTTCTTCTACTGGAACAAAATATTTGTGCAGGTCCTGCCCATTGAAGCAGTGTATAAGTTTAATTTAGTTCAAAGCACACAGTGGCACGTAATAAAAAACATTTTTGGCGAGTAAATTATGTGTTTGATAGCCTGAATGATGGTCCTATTAAAATAAACAGTTTTGTTAGCCAAAGCATTTTACCGCCCTCCACAATCTTTAACTTTCATTTTTCTTGTTTTAACAAATAAAATTAAAAAAGAGGAAAAAAAATCCTTACCCCCATCAAATGGCCGAGAATTTAGAGATCGATTTGAACGACGAGTCAAAAAAACCGATCAGAAAAAATGTGCATGACAGAATTGAGCAGGGAAGCGTATCTGCGTATGAGATGGATCAAAACAGGAAATATGAGAAGGAGTACGAGTATTTGTGTTATATGGCGCAGGCACGTGATTGGATCTGCAAGAACATACACGTGGAAATGAACAATAATTTGGAGTTCAAGGAGAAGTTGCGGAAGGGTGAGATATTGGTGGATCTGGCCAACGTGATATCTGGCAAAGATGCCAGGGTGTACAGAAACAATGAATTGGTCTACAGGCACACAGACAATCACAACGTATTCATGAATTTCCTTAGAGATGTAAAACTCAACCGTTGCTACCACTACGGTGTTTTGGATGCGTACGATGATGTGAACATACCGTCGGTGATTTTTTGCTTGCATGCGCTCTCCAATCATCTGCAGAAGTTTGGATACGTCAATAAAATTGAGAAGAAGAGGTATGTGTTCTCGGAGAAAGAGCTGAGTAGCGCTAGGAAAGAGATTAAGAATTTTAGTGCACTGCAATTTGATGCGATTGGCAGGGACGTAAAGGAGATGAAGAAGGTAATTGATGAAGAATATGTGCCTTCGCCGAAGCGACTTTCAAGACTTGTTAAGAATCTTTGCGGGTACAAAGAGTACCGTGAAAAGGTGAACAGCACCAAAAGCATTCTTAAGGAACAGATTGAGAATCTTAACAATACGATTCCTATGGTTATTGTGGATTTTATCAAGAAACGGCTGAAGGAAAAGATTGCCCAACGGCTTTCATCAAAACATGATGAGGTGTTGAGACGTACTTTTAGAAGATTTTTGATGAGAAATCCGATGAAGGAGGTGCTTTCGGGCAGGGCATCGCTTTTTTCTATCAGAGAAGTTCTCAAACGACAGTCAACTGACATTAAATATGTGGTTGATGCCAAGCACAGGCTCATAACAGAGAAATTGAAGGAAAATTATGAGCTGGAAACCGAGATTGATAAAATTATGTGCACAATTGAAAAAGTGCTTGACAACACGCGCCTCAATATTGGACTAGAAAGCAGTTTGTACCCTACAGAGTACAATAAGAATTTTGAAAAGATCCTGTTCTACATGCAGACAGAACCTAAGATACTCCTTGATATCCTCGGTAAGATCGATAAGGACGAGTTGGAGGATTTTATCGCACGGTACATCGTTCCTTTGTTCAGTACGTCTTCGGAACGAGACAAGTACCTCATCCTGAAGATAGTTGATGAGGATAACAACGAATTGATGAGCAGCAGCTTCTACTCGGAGGACAACACGGAGGAGGACATTCGGTTGGTTTCGTACAAAATCATAGTGAACTTGTTCCGTAGCTCTAAGACAGCAACTGAGATCCGTGACGCCCTGCTGATCACAGACAAAGTAAACGTATCCAACGCCAAGGAGGACTACATCAAGAGTTTGAACACCATTAAGGATATCGTGTCACGCACAGTGGATACGATCTGCGGGATTGCAATGCCATATTACGTGTTGTATTTCTTCTCCAAACGTGGTGAGAGCAAAAGGGCGACTGATCTCTGCGATTTCTACAGCGATTTTATCTCGCCGTTCATCGCTGCACCAGATGCATTCCCGAATTTTCAGGGCAAGTTCGACAGAAACACGCTGCTCACCATTGACGCGGTGTTCAGCGGCATCATAAAGGGTGAGTTCGACAACGATTACTACCTGCCACTGTCATCGTGGGGCATGGACGTGCGCGAACAGCTTGAGATGTATTTCTGTGAGAGCATTTCTCGGAAGACGAAGATAACAAGCAACTCCAAGTTCAGGATCAACAAGCCGATGATACAATTCTCATTGAAGGAGTTGAACCAGCTACTGGGCATTTTGCAGGTGATAACAACTAAGTCAGCGGACTTTGACAATCTGATAAGGAGGACTAAGCCGTACGAATATTATGACAACGAGTTTGTAACTCTTCATCTCTCTAATCCGGTCATAAAAGATGAGGAGGATAAGTTTGTTGGCGTGGTTGGAGACGTAATCGATGTCATAAGCGTAACAAAAGGAAGAGACTTGGAGAGCATTTTGATGAGTAAGAGCACGAGAGAAGAAGAGTGTAAATACAGGAAATTGTTGAACTACAAGAACAATTTGATGAAAGTGAGTGTAAAGGAATGCATGGAGGATTACGACAATGTTAATAACTCGGATGAGAGCGAATACGATCTTCTCAACAAAGACTCCTTCGTAAATAACGATGACAGGGCGGAGAGCCTTGATATAAACGACTCAACACTTCTAGACGAGCTGAAGGAGGGAGTGCTCAAAAGAATCGATATGCTTGAAAAGAACCGTGTGCTCACGGCTAACAAGTACGACGAGCTCGTGCAAAAGGTGTGCGAGCGTATTGAAGAGATACGTATTCTCACGTCGCAACGAAGGATGGAAATCAAAATTAATAACAAAACACTGAACAACCTCAAGAAGCAGAACAAATTTCTTAGATTGCGTATGGACACGGTGACCGAATATTTCCAGTCGCTGCTCGAAAGCTACTTCGTAAAGGGTAGCGGCAATTGCAGCAGGAAGAGCATATACGGCACATACAAGTACAAATTCAAGCAATTGCATAAAAAGAATATTCTCATGGCGGTTCATGACTACATGATGGATGATCCTGTGGTCCTTTACTTTTCGTGTGAGAAGCCAGGTGTTATTGATATTCATGTGCTGGCAGGTGGACAGACTGTTGAGAATGTGTGTATTACGTTTGAAGAAATTCTGAACAAGAGGGAGGAGAAGAGTATCGTTGTTGGATCGTTAGAGTTTAACTCTAAGGGGCTATTACGGCTGGTGAACGATAATTACGTAAGGAGATGATTGTGATATTTAATAAAAGTGATTGTTTGAAAAGTTTGTTGGTTTTGACATATTAACGTTGTTTTTGGAGGTACGAGAGAACGTGGTCGGATGCACTGCTGCCGCAGAACTATTCGAGATGATATTTCGTGTGTTGGATCTAGCATTGCGGTAAAATACTTTGAAACGACACTCTACGTTCATGTGGCGTGATGCGACTTTTGTAGAGATGAATGTTTATTTACTGCTGGTATTGAGAGGTGCATAATCCTTGCTACCTAAGAAGGACCTGTTGTTTGATGGTGACGCGACGGACGATGTTTCAACGATTTTGTAGCGAGTATATTGCACTGAAAATTTTAATGGCAAAGATCGCTTATTACACAGATCAAACATTTGAATTACGTTCATGATCGTAATCGTTTGTCCAAAGTAATTTTGCTTAGGCTGTAAAGGCCGTTTTAACATCCTTCTATTGTTTTAAAATGAATGTACAGCATGTGATAAGCCATTTTTATTATTTTGTATGATCTTACATCGACGAAGGAATAATGCTCTTGTAATTACTAGCTGTGCTATTCCGTTTTTTAAAAACGGGTGTATGAATGGATAGTAGATCAAAATAGCGCTTTTGAATACAACTGCAACATTAGGTCATTCCTTTCTACCAACTGTTGTATAGTTACAAATCAATAAATCACTTTCATTCCAGTAGCTCATTGTATACAACATTTCTTGTGTATACTTTACCATTCTCATGCTTTCCTTGGTCTCCATTGTCAGCAACATACACCCTTAGACCGTTTGCATAGCGCACTCTCGACAGAGCTACATACAACTGACCATGCACAAAGACAGAGCTGTGCAGATAAACACCTACCTTGTCAAATGACTAACCCTGTGACTTGTGGATTGTCATCGCAAACGAAAAAAGAACCGGAAACTGTCTTCTCTTGGGTATGAATGGCAGCTGTGTCTCGCTCGGTGCCATGTCGATCCTTGGTATGGCTGCCCTGCTACCTTTCCTGGATCCGGTTACAATAGTAGCTATGATGAAGTTTGTGTGGAGTTTTCAACCACCAGGCGTGTGCCATTGAGCAGGCCATTGGCTGGATCAAGGTTGCGCAATAGCATTATCAACGCACTTCTTTTTAGAACTAACTTGTGCGGTGGCATTCCTGAAGGCTGCTGCTTGTTGAGAAAGTCTAACGGATAGTTCGCAATAACATCGTTGTCTT
>NW_007360635.1:0-2738 GCF_000192795.1 Vavraia culicis subsp. floridensis | reverse complement strand
CGTAGCTATGATGAAGTTTGTGTGAAGTTCATCAACCACCAGATGTGTGCCATTGAGCAGGCCATTGGCTGAATCAAGGTTGCGCAATAGCATTATCAACGCACCCCTTTTTAGAACTAACTTGTGCGGTGGCATTCCTGAAGGCTGCTGCTTGTTGAGAAACTCTAACGGATAGTTCGCAACAACATCGTTGTCTTCTGTGACAATAGAGTCTGCACTCGTGTATGTCACTTCGTTGCCAATTATCAAGTCAAGGACACTGTCATTGATTTCCTTTGCAGCATCGTTGTTTGTTGTGAGTATAGTTCTGTTCGTCAGATCTTCGCTGTCAGCCATGTTGGTAACATCACCATATATCTTGTTAACGATGTCATTGCACATATCGTTAACGTAGTCGTTGAACAGCCCAAATGCATCATGCGGTCCGTTGAACACACAGATGTATGCGAACAGCTTTCTGATGTGTCAGATGTCTCTGTCATTGCAGCTTCGCTCAGCACGTTCTTCCATTCGCTGTCATCCTGCAGAAGATTTCTTGCCCTTGCTGCTTCCTCGCATGTGCCATATACAACATTGTTGGCACTTCTTAAATCGTCGAATGACGTGGCACCTCTCACATTGAGCAAGAGCATTCTCAGATAGAATCTCTCCTTTTCCTCTGGATTAACCGCATACAATCTTGTAATGACTTTGTCATCACCCCGCTGTCGCAATACCCATCGGCTGTTCTGATGTACATAGTGATATGAAATGTCGGTTTAGAGATATTGTCTGATTATTTTTTACTGCTACTGGTATTATTTTTTCTGATTTTATACTTTTTTTAGAACATGCACAATATCGAAGTGCTTTGTTAAGAACTGTACACGGAGCCAGGAACATTTTGCAGACTCTCGTAGGTCCGATCAATAAATAAGGCTTTGCCGCGGTAGACAATCAGCTGATTATCTACAGCACAAAAAAAACCACCAGGATTTAACAACTGTGTTTTTTCCATCAAAAACTTTTCAGTCGGCGTATTGTCACAATCTGGAAACATGATGCATCGACTTCTTAACTTACTTATAGTTTTATTTCTTCCAGAAAAATGAATGTTAGTCAATGATGAGAACATACAAAATGTTCACCAAATTGTCAATTTGATTGTGATATTATGTTCTGTTACATTGACCAAAAACACATTGTTACATCCATTTCTTTGTATTTTATTCTTTTTCTGGTAAATCATCAAAATATACTGTGAATGCTATCATAATTTGTTACAATGTTGAGGACATCAAACAAAAGTTAAAAGTGCAGATATGTTATTTATTTCATGCACTTTACTTATACGTGGTGGTGTTCATAAAAACAGCCAACTAAATAATGATAGGAGTTGAATAAATAAAAATAGAATGAAAATATTGTTTGTAAATGATGACTAAGTGCATCTCAGAAAGAATGAGTTGTACAACAACTTTAGACTCTTCATGCAGTGCAAATACATGAAACAAATTTTTTTATTTTTCTCGAAGGGTCAAATAATTTACTTTCCAGAACCGAACAATCAGCTTCTGAGTTGTCTTTTTACTCATGCGATGATGATATCATCTGATGTCTGTTCACAATAATAATGAATTGTAATATCAGATGTAAAAACTACTACAAAAACACATGTAATATTTAGACAACATAAATTCATAAATACTATTTAATCTTATGATTCTCATATCTGGGTGTTATTTACTGGCGTATCAGCTCTTCCAGATGCCTTCTAACACACTTATAAAGATCACAAACTTGCTGTGCCATAGGTTCAGAATTGTTATAATTCAATTCCTCAATTTTATTGAGTATTTCATCTCGCCTCTCAGAATAGCTTGTGGAGAGATACCGTCCAATATATCCATACAACCATTTTACGTTTTGTCCTAATATCTCTTTCATATGACGTGAATAGATACGAAGAATCTCCTTAAGAATGTATTTTCCATCTAAGTGCTCCATGCTTAGATTTATATTCCAAGTAGTGATTGAACAACGGTTTGTAAACCCAATCTTGTCAAATAAACCAGACAGCAAAAAGAATAGAGGCTCATATCCCTCCAAAAAAGTATCGCAAACAGTATCAGGATTACTCGCACCACAAACTGTCAAATAAGTATACTCCAGCTCGGAAAAAAATACGTACTTAGAAATAACGCTTGACTCAACTCTGAAGACATAAAGAAGCTGTGAAAACAGAAATGTACGAACAAAGGAACGATAATCGATCTGTATCAGCATATTCTGTTTGTTCTTATATTGATCATCTCCTCCATTCCTCAGTTTTATGCACGATGTCACAATGTTTTCAATTCTGCTGGCAATATAGATCGTGATCGCTTTATCACGAAGTTTTGTTTTTGCTACATTGTTGTGGAACTGTATAAAATATCCACAAAGGCTTGTAAACTCGGAAAAAAGCAAACACTTGTCAACAAATTTTTTTCCGTACAGCATTTCTAATGAATTGATAAATAAATTATCGATCACATTTTGCACAATAAAACAGCTATTACGATGATAATGCGTACAACCTACACATTTCGCACTTTGACTACTAAAATACTCTGCCTCACTTATCTTCTCATTAGTTGTTAGCATAGAATACCCTTCATTGTCATAGCTGACATAATTCACCAGCAACTGAGAAATTTTTTTCTCACCCTCACAGCAAACAGCCACTTTATCGGAACTTAATCTTTCAATTGACACTG
>NW_007360634.1:46851-73228 GCF_000192795.1 Vavraia culicis subsp. floridensis | reverse complement strand
TGTTCAACTGCAAAATGATATTTCGATCAGTGAGTGGTATTTTGACTGATTCGTACCACAAACAATGGAATGTGAATGGACCAAGCGTGTTCTATCGTAGCGCTGTCTCTCATCTGTTGATACCGATGCTGTTCCTGTATGGCTAATAAATGCTTTTCTGTTATTCATTCTAATAGACATTGCAAATCATTCACTAATGCTGCTGCGAGGTGCATAGCTACCGGGTGGCGAGAATCTTACGCATTCTTAAGATACAGAGTAGCATCTCAGTGTTAATTTGAACAGTTGTATGGTTTAAACGCTATTTCTCTTCTCAAATCTTCTATGATCCGGTTGAGCTGCAGAACTGTCCATCAGCCTTTCTTGGTCTACCTGTACATCAGCAGAATGTCCGTTAACATACGGCACAATTGCTGTGTACACAAGTAGTAGATCAAAAACGGACGAACTATTTCCAAATATTGCACTTCATCGTACCGATACCGACCATACCATGCATTTTATTGTTGCAGATTTGGTGCGTGCCAGTATTGCTGTGTCATTCTTCTACAACCTACCCACCATGAGCTAAATACTAATGAACACCTAAAAGCAAACCTCTGCCATCAATTGCCAGGCACGAGAAAGATCGATGCAAGTGGTGGCATTTTCATGTTTTGTAGCAGCATTTCTCTTTAAAGGTATTACTCGCTAATCCGAGGCTGAACTGCCCATCATTGAGCGATCGGCTATGAATGATAAAAAAATCGATTCTTGGAACGATGCTGTCCCTCTGTGATTGACATTGGGTGGTGTATTTCGTGCACATCATGTTCTGTGTTTTGTTGTAGATTGATTGTTAATGAATGCAGCAGATGTGCGTGTTTTTGCAGTACTGATTTTGGAAATGTACTTTTCTATCCTTGGGTTGTATACAAGCACGTATATTGATTCATAGTGGTGATATTAATAAGTAACTCGAATAGAAAAGTAAAACTTTGCATGCATTCGATTACTGAGATGCTGATTTTACGTGTGTTTCAAGTCTAAATCAAGGAATCAGTGTAGGGGAGAATTGAAAAAACACCTGGCTTACGGGCAATTTCTGTTCTCATTTTCCAGATATTTTCGGTTCAGGCTTTATTATACTTCATAGCGTAAAACTTTTAATACAGTCAGTTAGTAACCAACTTTTTGTATTTAGTGGACTCATTCATCTCACATAATCAAATCAAGACAGATTATGAACGCCTATGCGATTGCAACATTTGGTAATGTACGAAACATTCTATCTCTTGTAACCGTGCTTATTATTTTGATTATTGATTTCATCGCTCTTGTTGATGAACACAACGTTCTGTTCTTGGCTTAGTTCAACTTGGGCTTTAAATATTGCTGTATTTCTTCATCAATTCAAATTCTACCTTCGTTATGGGCATCAACAACGGATCGAATATTGATTCATCAAATACTCCGTTTGTTGGATCGGTAATAAATGGTCCAAAAAACTTTGTCTACAGGTCTATCAGTACATATCATGTTCAGAAATCAGCAGGATGTTGTGTGTCGCACATATCTATTTGTGCGCTACCACGCCGTTCTATTTCGGTCTTTTTGGATCACATGCTGATAGTGGATCGTCCAGCGTTTTTTTTCAACAAGTAAATTCTGATTTCAACAAAAAGCAATAATGGTTGCCAATCACCCGGTAGGTACTGGTACAAGGATGTTGAATTGGTTATAAATACTGTAGTCGGTGCACTATACATCTAATATAACTCATCTTGCAGCACGAATGTATGCCGTGTTTTGTCCTGTTCAAAAGCGCGGTATAGTCTTAACAAAAAGCTGTGGTATATATCAATCACTATCTCGGTGGAATAGGCATTTGGGCTTGAATATAAGCTATCAGTACGATTTACATCTAAATCTTGTAAAATGCAACGCTATTTTTGCAATCCTGATACGATAAAGACATTCACACTAACGATATATGTTCCATAGACATCGGTAATGACCTCTTAGACTGTTTCAATCAACGCTTCTTTCATCAAATGAAGATAGATGTGTGCCAAATCATGCCGTCATACTTCACATAATTTATCTTTTCAGTAAGCTGCCCAGATAAATACGTCATATTTGTCTTGATTTGGAGAGAATGTTCTGTCCTTATGATCTTATTCTCCTATCATTTGTGTCAAATAATACTACCTCCTAACCAAGTCACAATGAGGAGTTTTAGCAGGTGATAAGCTACTTACATATGATCTGGTGTCATGAATAATTATAAGTACTATGTTACCGACTCTTACTAGATCTGGTTTAACCCTATAGATAGTTACAAAACCACACCTCGTACAGGTAAGCAAGCTTAATACGGCAAACTAAGGACTTTTAATAGGGTAACAAATAGTTATATCCGTGTATCATATCATTTATTGTACGTTATTTTATTCATAGTGCATGCAAACATGTGCGACAGAGACGGGCACTGGTAATGAATTTGACAAGGTATCATAGGAATACCGGCTCGTCTCTCATTTGCTGGTAACACGCCATGGTCACTTCAAAGTATTCAGATGCCTTTACTCACATGCGTTTATAGTAACAACTCCACTGACTAACTGAATATGTTTCTGTTTCACCATTCATCACTTGTGGTAAACCCCGAGAACGAATCAGCAAAAAATTTGTGCCCCTTGAGTTGAGATTGACGCTTAGGATGGTCAGGAAAATTATCTACGATATTGGTCAATGCAACAAAAAGATATGCTCCGGGCAAAAACTTATTCGGGCGAATAAAGTGCAAATGTTAAACAACAAACAAAGATTTGGCGGCATACTCCTATCACCAAAGGGAACACAGACTATCTCCCCGCTTGACAAATGCGTGATCGATAAGCAGGGGATAGGATTGATAGACTGCTCATGGAAAAAGGTTGACTCCACCGATTTTAGACTGTTTTGCGGGTGTAAAAACAGATTACTTCCGTTTCTTGTGGCTGCGAATCCTGTAAACTATGGAAAACCATGCCAATTAAACTGTGCCGAAGCCTTGGCTGCTGGTCTTTATATATGCGGATTCGCAGATGAAGCTCATGATGTTGTCAGGGAGTTTAACTACGGGAACGAGTTCTTCAAGATCAACTACGAGCTCTTGTCGCTCTATAAGGATTGCCATGATAGTGCCGAGGTTATAGACAAGCAGAACAGGTACTTGAACGATAATATGAGACAGAATTTATGAAATATGTGTTCTGTAGGGAAGTGACTAGTTCAGCCTTGACATGAATGGCCATTCTTTGACAATATGATCGGGATTAAAGGTAAAAGTAATGTCATACAATGTTAAAGCACATTGAATAAACAGCTATGATACATCTGGTCTAATATTTGGTATATAAGAGCCAAAAACATCTGTTCGTTATGTAAATTGCCAGTACCACTATCGTAGTATTTAAATGAAGAGTTCTTTACAACAATAGAACATACTCGATATGGTCATACATTTAAGATTTAAAGCTGGATTCATTCCGTATTATATCTGCGGTTGTGGCGAAAAAATCCGTAATATTTGTTTTTCATGGTAGAAACTGATTGGCTTGGCCAGTAAAATATCAGTGCCAGAGCTGTTAGGCTGATAGAGCCATCTTAGTACGATGATGTTTTAGAGCGAATCGATGTCGCTTGTAATACATTTATCTGTCCGTTGCTTATTTTGCTACTTAAGTATGCGTAGGCTACGCTCCTTATCCAGCGTTATTCGTTTCAACTAAATTAACATTTATTTATTTTTATTGGTTCTATCCCCACAAATGTACACCATTATTATCCCCACATACAACGAGCGTGATAATGTCGAAATTCTGTGTATTTTCCTGAAAGAAACCTTTACGCAGCTTAACCTTCCATATAGTATGATATTCATTGATGATGCTTCTCCCGATGGCACATACGAACTGGTCTGTCAGCTACGCGATGAATTTCCAATTATGGCTATCAGAAGGAACCAGAAATCGGGCCTAGGAAGCGCATACAAACATGCGTTGAAGTACTGTGAAAACAGCGAATTCGTTATAATAATGGATTCTGATCTCTCACAGAATCCTTTTGATATACAAAATCTTATACAAACGCAACGGAAATCTAACTATGATTTGGTCTACGGCACAAGATACAACCAGGGTAATGTTGTTAACTGGCCATTTCTGAGAAAAGTCATTTCACGAGGTGCAAACAACCTTGCACAAATCATGCTTGGCGTCGATATCACCGATTACACCAATTCCTTCCGTTTATACAGAACAAGCTTGCTTAAAACGATTGTTCCGCTCGTAAAATCAGATGGATTCGCTTTTCAAACGGAGGTAATATACCGCGCTGCGGTCCATGACTTTAAAATTGGTGAGTATCCGATCATTTTTCACGACAGATGCACAGGTTCCTCTAAGATGAAGTTTGTCGAGATAGTTCTGTACGTCAAGACCCTTCTCAGCCTTATGGTATGTAGAGAAAGCTGAAAGTAGTTAAAATTTGTTTTGAAGTAGCATGTCGTTCGGACTCAGTAATTTCTTGAATACACCACTTTACATCGTTAGGCCGTGCCACTAGGATGAAATACTTTGGTACAAGATGATCAGGGCATTTGCCTTTTGATGCCAGGTAGATGCAGGTAGTAATCATAAATTGCTTTTTAGATCTTGCACTGCGATGAAAATCACAATTATAGATACCACGTGTCAGTTTATGGCATCAAGATGATATCTTTGTGCAGTATTTTATTCTTTAACAACGAGTAAAACATCTGCTTTGTTCTTCTTATACTTGGCAAAAATAATCAACACGTATTCCTACAAAATTATGCTTGCACGAGTTATTTCGACTGCAAGTCTGCCGTGTTATTATTGTTGCCCAAGAAGTGTATTTCGTTTAATGTTGGCATGTTGAACCGTGTCATCGCCATTATCCTAAATACAGCAATTCTTGATCATATTTTTATGAATTTAGGTTTTACTGCCATTAATCTGCGGGAATATTTGGTGGCATATCAATTTGATACTGCATACCATTTGCAACACGAGCTTATACAGCTATTTCGATCAAAGGCATGGAAGCAAAAATATTAACTTTAATGATGTTCTTCATTGGCACTACATCCGCTCCAAAGGCTTCATGCCAAGTATTTTCATCCCGTTGTTTAGAATTTTTCGCGATGCTTCGAAGACTGCCAGCCGGGCTTGTGCCAGTTTTTCTTCTTCTCCAAAAACCCTTAAGGTAGAGAAAAGCGAGTTGACCTGCTTTGATAGCTTCATGAGATAGGTTACCAGCTTACATGGTTCCGATGTCGTGTACGATTCGTTAACGGCAGTGCCAAACTTGGAAAGATAGAAGATAAGATTAAGTGCATCATCCGACAACAAATCTGCGTCTATCTTGGCACACAAAACAGAATTTTTTTTGCGAATAGACATTAATCGGCAATGCGTGTACTGGAGGTAAGGACCGGTCTCGCCCTCCGAGCTGGTGTTCCGTTTCATATCGAATGTGTAATTTATTGCTCGTTTAGCGCCGAAATCCTGAATAATCATGGCTGACACGGCCAGCGTCGTGCATGTATCCTCCACATTTTCTATTTCATCGTATTTCGCTTTGTTCTTAATCATAGTGTTGTGCATTGCTTCCTTTGCCGCATCTATTATGTCCTCAAGAAAGACGAGGTTTCCTTTTCGCGTACTAAGCCCATTCACCATACCGAAACTAATGTGTTCCAGTTCCAAGCCATCAGGAATGCGTCTCTTGTTTCCACACTCGCCTCTCAGCACACTGAACAGCTGTTTGAAATATAAATCTTGCTGGCTTGCAACTACATACACCAATTTGACTGGATTATAACTCTTTATTCTGTCCTCAGCTGCCGCTAAATCTCGCGTCGAATACAACGTGCTGCCATCGCTTTTTCTGACTACAAGCTTCCCAAGTTCGCCCAAATCATAAAACATGCTGCTGTCCGTGTCGATCTCCGCATCGCCGATGACTTCAAGGCCAGCCTTAGCGTACAAGCTTTCACCACCATATACATCAAATTTAATATTTAATGTTGAGTACAGAACTTTGTATTTTTCAATCGATAGAGATCGGAAACGCTTCCACTGTTTCATTTTCTCCTCATCGCCCCGTTCAAGCGCTGCAAAATAGTCCTTGGCCTCCTGGTCAATTTTCGAGACATTGCGCTTTTTCTCAAACTCCGACAATTTTTCGTCTTGACTCGAATTCAAACCATTTATTTGCATTCCACTCATATCAGAGGTTAGTTTCTCTTCCATAGCATCCTTTTCTTCCCTTAGATCCTGATTTATCTTTATATATACCTCCAATAGATGTTTTATAGCATCCTTATTCAACTCATCCTCATTTCCATATTTTTTAAACCCCACACCCACCAGGCCGAACTGCTTTCCCCAATCGCCAAGGTGATTAATTCTTACCACCTTAAAGTTTAGGTATTTGTAGAGATTTGAAAGAAAATTTCCCAAAATAGTTGTTCGCAGATGACCAGCATGGAATTTTTTTGCAATGTTCGGTGACGAGAAATCGATCGCGATCGTGTTACCCTTGCCCATATTCTTCGATCCATAATATCTAGCTTTGTGTGACATGCATTCCGCGTCATATACCTCACTGCTCATTATGGCTGTATATATCCGATCGCAATATCTCGTTTTATCAATCTTCACATTGTAACAGAGCTTCGACTTCGATACCTCCACTAGGAAATCGTCGACCTGTAGATCAACATCAGCAATGATGTTCTTGATACCATTTTTTTCAGAATGTAAAACCTTCGCCAATTGTATCGTAAAATCCGACTTTCCAAAGTTCTTACTTACTTCCGTTGCCAGTTGTGCCATTTTACGAGTCAAAGGTGTTTTTTTGGTTAAATATTCGATGAGGTCGTTTTTTATGTCATCAATATCAAAGTTTACATGTGCCATTTCAGGGGGTCAAAATTTTTCTGAACAAAAGGAACAACAATGTATTACAGGAATGGGGCTGCCCAAATGGCAACATATGTTCCATGCCATCGAGCCCGAAATGGTGCACATAGCAAATACCAGAAGAATAGTTCCAACAAATAAAGTTCATACTTCCATGCAAAAGTATATGTTACATGGTCCGTAACTGTGACACAAAGCAATTAGTGTTTCCCTTTCTTGTCTTGTGATTGTGAATTTTCCCTTTTCGATTAAGTTTGTGATTTAATCATCCCAATTAGGTAAAACCACTGATATTCCATTTAGTAAACCGGTCAACCGAAGGACCACAACACAGGGCTCACTTTCGTGTTGTGTTTTATCATATGCGTTGACCAGTGTAAACTATGAGCATTAGCTCATTCTGAACACACAACTCAATCCCAAAACTTCATAATCGAGCATTGAATTATCGTTTTGATAATTATTTCGTTTGGTTTGTATTAAAAATACTAATAGGCTCATGGTTGGAAGCCTCAAATCACTAGGCAAATAACCTAAACTGGTTTGTGCAAGCAAAATACCTGTGGCAAGAAATGTCTGTCATAGACCGAACACACTTAATGCAGTTAGAATTGTAAAATTGTGATTTATAAACGCTTCAAGTTAGCAGCAAAATCAAACTCGACCACTCATTCCTTCGCTGATGCACATATTAAGATCCAATTACAGCAAACGTATCTGAAACAGATACTCCATCTTATCCAATCAAATTCTGAGTACAAAGAACTTCTAGCTCTTACACTTTCAGTGATCTACGTGTAGCAATCGGCCTCAGGTTTTTTGTGGAACAACTTATCGAAGGGATGACTGCTAACACAGGACAGCATGCGATCAAGATATTGGTGAATGCCTCAAAGCATCAGTGGCCATGCACAGTCTTGCCCAGTAAATCCTTTTTATATGTGAAACAACCTTTGAAACCGTCTTTTATCACATATTTAAAGTAGGAATTGCTGTATCTGAGGATGGCTAATAAAGGTGACGATGAGCATGAAATTACGCGATACATACTCTACGGATATATCGGCATACATCTCAGGAAAATTGATATTAAAGAACGGCAGAAAAGTGCAACGACGAAAATGTCGTTCTTAACACCACTGCAGTTCGAATGCCTTGTAAAAGATGTTAAGACAGAAATAAATCGACGCATAACCAAAAGAGACGCACTAAAGGAGGATAATATGAGACTTTCTAGCTTATCAGAGCTCAAGTTTAGAGACCTTGTGATCGATTTATTCTTAGTATTTAACAAGAAGTTTCCCTCTAAAAGGTATGATAGCACAGAGGAAACAGAAGTAATGATTTATAACTTGGAAAACCTCATTCATTCATTGAAAAATGAGAATGAGAGCATCATGAGGAACCTTCGAACAATAGGTTCTGTTTTCGAAAAGATCAGGATATACCAGAGCTATCTGAAAAGTGAATTCGGGAAGCAGAACAAGAACACTCAGGTCATTGATTACATGGATACGGTGTTCGATTCACATGATTGCCTACTGCTCGAGATTTTGAATTGTCCTGACTACATGACCAACATCGCTGACAGAAAACTAAAAAACAACCGCAATTACGAGGATCTCCGCACGCAATACAAGTATATGCAGAGGTTAGACCATCAAAATGGGCAAAAAGAGTATGCTCTGGAGATTGTTGAGCTGCTGCTTTTTAAAGACTCGTACGATCGAGAAACGGATGAGACTTTATATCTGCTGAGAAATTACGACAAAATCGATCACGACTACGATAACCGGCTGGAAATGATGATTATAAGAATTCACGATCAGGCACAAAGGCTAGGCTTCAGCGATAAAGCTGAAAAGCTGAAGAATATGAAGGTCCCTGTTGAAAAAAAAGAAAGAGGTGATTTAGTTTGTTTTTTAGCCGAAGTATTGAAAAACATAATTGTAAAGGACCGTAACATCGGAGATCTTAGATGATTTGTAAATAAACTTTGTATTCTACGAGTTATGACTGTTATAGTTGATTATGAATGATGTTCTTATTCTTTGTTATAGTTGAGTGCTTGCTTCGGTAGGACATGCTAGTTATTCGGACAAGACGTTGAAAAAAAGAAAAACAATTGCCATATTCTGGCAGTCACTGTATTTATCAGGAAAAGTGTTTTAACACCTTTTTTGAAACCAGTCGAGCACTTCGTTTTACATTATCTGAAGGGCCAAACCGTGTTTCTAGACAGATGCATTATCGAGCTCTTCAAACACTGAAGGCGGTGACAACACGTACAATTCTTTTATTTAAATAATAAAACATGAAAAGATCTCTTTTGATGCTTTATATTGAGCTGTTGGTTACCAACAAATGATCAAATGCCTTCTACACAAGGAACCAACTGCATGTCAGCGTTTTTACCGTGATGAACTATCATAAGTCTATCCTTAGGTTATTTCTGATTGACTTAAGCAGAACATTTCTGCAGAATATCATCAGTAAAATAATCTGACCGGTCACAGAATATAGCTAAAGGTTAGCAAAATAAATCGAGAGAAATAGGCATTGCTTTACAATATACATCTCAAAAACTAATGAAGAATCTCATTACATCCGTCGGAACGGGCGATTTATCCGTCGATTGTCGTGGTTATATTTACAGGATTAGTAATGCCAAATCGGTCCTACTTCATCGTTATTGATTGCTTTAATTGTACCTAAAAAATAGAAGCTATGGTCACTGAACACCATGGCAGGGAAAAAATTAGCTTGAACAGAATTTATTGGTTACATCAAGAGAGATCATCGGAGCTCAGTCCAAGTGCATCCAGGAATAGGCTCATGTCGCTAATATCATCCATATGATTGGATACAGCCACTTCAACAATTTTATCTTTTAACCTTACTACAATCCACTTCTTCGCGTTATCATCAAGGTTAATGACAAGTAACGCAAGGAATCGCCAAACATACTTCAGCTCATTGCTGATCAGATACTCCATTCGGGTTTGGAGGTGCTGATAGAAGTGTGGAGCTAGAATTTCCTGATTTATAAGAAGAAGAGTGGCCAGGAGAACTCCGCTCAGTCCAAACATGAAATTGTCAAAAAAGGTAGTGTTCGTGATTTCCTCCACGCTCAATTTTGGAATGTAAGCCACCAAATAATCCAGCAATGCAGACACACTCTCGTTTGCCTTTATGAACTGCGAGTTTCTCAACATTCCAAGCAGCAGTATCCTTTTGCTGTTCTCACTTTCGCCCTCGAAGATCTCTTTGACAAGTTTTTGAAATTTTGCTACTTTAAAGAAATCACACATTCTCTCGGAGTTTCGCTCCAACTGATCGTCCAAGTTACTTTCTTTGATTCGGTACTTCTGGCACATAAAAGCGTCGATCATCTCCTCAATCTTCAGCTTGATTGCTAGATCATCGTAAACGGGGATATCAACATCTATCATCAGCCGAGGCAATTTGATCGATTTTATGAAGCTGATTTTGTGCACTTTACCATGCCTAGTGGGCTTAAACAGGCTCTCGGCTGATTTACCGTCTCCTGTCTTCGCATCGCTCTTTTCCGCGCTTGTCTTGGTGCCAGGTTGTCCCATTCTGTCAAGCCTAAGACCCTTCAGTTCGTTAATGAGCTCTTTGTTGTTCTCATTGTTCACTGCAATGTGATACTCCTTGACTTTATCCGAATGAGTCTCCTCATGCTCCGGTTTCTCGTCGTAGAAAATGCTATAATTGTAAATTTTGTTTGTGCGGAGAATATTCTTCTGGAAAATGGAAGAGACATAGCTTCGCTCTTTTTCCGTCATGAAATTGTCAAAATTTCTTGTGGTTCTTCTGTAGTTTCTTTGGATGGGCATGCTTTTCTGGTGTTACTTTTTTTAGATACACGGGGTGCTTTTTAAAACAAATATTGAAACAAAAAACAGGGAAGAGCAATAAACGAAGAAAAAAGTTTGCTGATAATTTATGACAATAACAACCGGTTGATAGGAGATGTGTAGTAGACGTATTATTAGTAAAAAAACAACTTATTGGTGGTTTGAACAAATACAGGGCACCATAAAATTGGAATGTGCATCGAGAGCAAGGCTGCGATAGCGTACGTAAGATCAATACAACACATTTTCTGTTCGGCCTTTACTGTGTATTCCCATATGTATCGTTGTAGATATCTGGAAAAAAACACGAATGAATCGATGAATAAAAGTGTAAAGGTGTATCACTCACCTATTAACACTCATAAGGCATTTTCACATACCTCACGAAACATCTGAAATGATGTAGGATCTAGCTTATCATTTAGAGACTATCATTCCTGACCAATCTGAATTACGAAAAACGGTAGAGAAGAGCTAAAAATGATTTAATAAATTTACAGACTCAGGTCACAAATTGCCACCTTATCCTCTTCAACTCTGCATTCGATTCCATACAACTTCACAGCATGCTTGGTTATGTCCTCCTTTGTATAAAAAATTTCCTTAACTTTGAAGAAGACATCACGCGTTAGCAGGGCATCGCTACCAGCTTGGTGCTGCACACCCACACGCCTCAGTCCAAGATCCTCAGCAATCTCCTGCAATCCCCTCTTGAGATATTTGGATCCTCTCAGCAAGTACTTAACATCGTAGAAATTGGGAAACAAAATGTTCATGAACATGAAAAACTCGTTTTCTGTCGCTGGCAGCGGATTACATGTGACAATTTTCATGAGATAAGCGAAATCGTACGACGAATGAAAGGATAACCAGGTAACATTCCTCGACAGGATAAGGCCACTCGTGATCAACAGATTGCCAAATTCCTCTACCTCGATGCCCTGTAGACGATGCTTCTCAAAGTTCAGCTGTGCCTCAACCAGAAGCTTCAGTGAATCCTTCGCGTACATCTCCCTGTCGATGTCAAAATGAAAGTTGAACTGGTACGTGTTTCGCGGCGGACAATTGCCGTAGCAATCACTAAAGGTAATTCCAACTTGTATTACTTTAAGGAGGTCGACATTGCAGCGCAGCTGCTGGTACGCATATGTTGACTGCGAAGTAAAATTTCCTAGTGGCTTTGCCACCACTCCAGGGAATTCCGTGTCCATGGTCACGTAATTATATGTTTGTACGAGTTTTCTTATCTCGGTAAATGATGATTCCAAGTTGTCTGACCATACTTCGATTATATTGTTGTCCATGAAGGGTTCCACAATTTAAGCGTAAATGTATCCAACACCGCACCGTTTGATGAACGAATAATTCAAACCTGTTCTGTAATGAGAGAAACATATGTCGACAAATGGTTTACCAGGCCTGTTGCTTGTATATTATATTCTCTACAGCGACCAGTCTCAGCACTGAATACACTCTTGTTGTGCGCTCATATATAGCACACGTGATCAACGCAATGTTTAACACTAGGATAGGAAAATGCGGTGCCTGTGCCTACGGTGTTTTCTAATTATTCGTGGAACGTGTAATATGCTGCTATCTGTATCAGAACTAAAATTTTGGTGTCTCCATGTGTTGTTTTACATGACGAGTCTCTGGTTCCAGTTACAGAATAAGTTGTGTGCGAGTTGTACGCAAGCTGGCGTATCTAAAATACCTGTTATTATTCGTTAGTGTGTTGCTGTTGACAATTATTGGCCTGGTGCATTTTATTGGTTAATCACTTCGTTGTCTACTGGCAAGACGAACTCTGGCTGCCTAAATAACTCAGAAGGCAACGGTCCCGGCCATAAAGCGACTATCGTTCTCAGGTTGCTGAGTTAAAAAATGCTTCACATGAATGATACATGGTGCCTATAAAGCACGTTCTACTCATTAACGAATATCATTGTACAATTGTGGTATTTTGATCCTACAGAACTGCTCAAGTGCTACGTTACGCCTTCAATAGTGTTAAATCGATCTTCAGCAGTAACTCATGGTCAGCAATTGGGAGAAAAGTGTAAAAATTATATAAATTAAGTCTTACTAGCGGAAAATACATCAATATCTACTCAATGATTGATATTTAAATGTTTGAAACGTAATAAAGGGTTTGTGAATGAATTATTGCTGCAACTTTGAATTATGGGCATCATAACAGTATACGCTGCGCCATACACTCTGCTAATTGTGGTTTGCGAAAGGAATTAATACTTGATTTTAGGTGTGATTGGCATGCTTTTGGGTTGAAAATGACGAACAAGAATGGAACATAATACTTTGTGTCGTTTAATTAGACCAACTCGGCTTCAAACTCCAAGTCAGAACTGGAATAACTCAATGAATTATCTTCCCTTTCCCTATTAATTTCCTTTGAGTACTTTGAAACGTATTCTTTGGCCACTTTGTTGTACATGTCTCTATCATTCAAGTACATCTGTGCGGCTTTCGTATTAAGTGGATCCATGGCATTGGGATAGGCGAGCAATTGCGGAATGAACACCTCCACAATCGTTTGCAGGTCATACAATGGCGTCCATACTTGGTTGAGAACATCTAAGCATACGCTTCCGGACGATTCATCGACATTTGGATGGAATATTTTGCTAACAAAGCCGATAGAGGGACTTTTGAAAGGATAATCAAGCGGCAAAACGATACTTACAGTCAAAAGTCCATTGTGGAATGGTGTGTCCTTCGGTCCTCGCAGCTCAACAATCAGCTCATCATTAGAATCCGACGTTTTCTTTAGGTAACCTTTCGCTTTTAGCTTGTATATTTCAGTCTCTAAGCGATTAATGCTTTTTTTCATTTTGTGAGCAGACATTTTTCGTAATAGATCAGAGTTCCTCCTTTAATAGGTCCGAAAACATGCAAGTTTATAAATTTAGATAATCAAACTTAAAGGAGAATAAAATGCTGTGATTTGTTAGTTGATTTAAAAGGCAAAAACGTACATAGAGAATAGACTTGCCAGACAAGTGGGATACGGATAAATCAGTTTTGTATATTTAACACGAACAATGAACAAATTAAGTGTGTACAAACAAATTTGATGTTTACGAGTGTTTTTACTCGTTTATAAGTCATTTATTTCTTCCTCTGCTGTAACGCATTTAGTGCTACCTATGATTCAGCCGTTGTTGCGGACGGGTGTCTTTAGCTGACTTTTAAGGTTAACGAATTATTTGTTCATCCCGCTTCAGAATTGAGAAGTGATAATATGTCATGAATGGACCTGTAGAATTTCAGACCCATCGCAACGAATAATATCACAGAACTAAAACGATGAGCATCGTTTTGTTTACAACATTCTTGTAGAAAAGACACAGCCAACACCCATGCTGAACTTTTAACAAGATCTAATTTTTTCAGAAAATGTTCAGCTGAGTTGTTATCCGCATGCATTATTTCTTTTCTCTCCTGGCACGTGGTAATTAAAACCGCTTTGACGATCGAATTCGCGAGCGAATTTCAGGCTTTAGTGTAAAGACAGAATCCGGGGTGCACCACGGCGTATTAGTGCTGTGTAATTGCTTTGCACAAGCATAGAAGAAAAAAGAAAGCTGGGAATAACGTTAATTAAGGAGGTGCACATCAGTTTATCGAACACAGTAACCGCGCGGTAGAATGTTGGGAAGCGCATGAGGTATTGCACTAGAATACTTGACTTCAGCACCGAGGGTATCAAAGTATAATGTTGTTTGCGTCATAGAAAGACCGAAATAATATGTGATACACACCTATCTCATTGCCGACCAGATGCGAGCAATTGTTCTGTTGATATAACTGTGCTCCCCAACGTGTTGTTACCACGACATCTTTTCTTTGCTACCAATAAAACCATAACGAAGCGCATTCAGCCGTTGTCTTTGCGGTAGAACCGTATTACTGGGCCATTGCAATACTTTTTTAACTCGTTATGTACACTTAGGTCTTTAAATGTATTTTTATTTTAGATTACAGCGAACACAAATTTTTCATCTTTTCTATCATTGTTAAATTTCTAGAAATGTTGATAAATTAAATGTGGTGGTAGCAGGCTCCACAATATTTATAACCAAAATATTTGGAAATAGTCTGTTCGCGAGCTATTCTTGTCGTAGACCAAGTACTTGCATCCAATATTAGCGTTTAGTTACACAGAGAGCCCTTTATTTACCTAATTTAAACTTATCATAATAACACCTATACGTAATTACTATTATAGGAGAGATGGCATAATAAGATGTTGTATGACACCGGCAGGAGTTTGAACCGTATGCAATTCCGGATTAAATACTGCAGCTGTCCTATAATTCCTTACAAAACCAGAATTTGATATGCAACAAGCTTTGCTAAAGGAGGAACAGCACGGTGCAAGATTAATAATTATGAGCACACAAAAGAATAACACTTGAACATGAACAACGGCAAGAGTTCTTACCACATCCGAGAAACGCACCCTCCGGTTTTCAGCCTATTTAGCGGTGGTTAGCACTCTCTATCGCTATTAGGGATACCCACAACAAATATTTCATTAAATTTACAACTATTCATTACTCAAGTGATAGTCCTTGCTTATCAGACATCTGCCGTATGTAACTTCGTTGTGCTTTCCCAACCATTTTTTAGGACAAATATGAAGGGAACCGGCGTAGCAGTTAATTCTAACCATAGAATTCGATTTTTTGGTAATGTCGGGTTGACATGCAGGTGAAAACACCATACTTGGTGTAATACACTGATCATTAGAACATTTTTGGCCAACCCAAAGGCTACAACTACACATATAAAAATTAGAAATTGCATTTGGCACAAACGAAGTATCAAAAATGGGATATACTAATCGACAAAAACAGGATACAATTGATTCATCAAACACGAGTGATGAGCTCCAATAATTTTTCCATTAAGGGATATTTTGGTTGATAAGGAAACTATTCCAAAATACGACTATTTAATTTTTATTACAATTATGGTTAATGGCAGTCTCTGAAATATTCAGCTTATTAACAAAAGTATATAAACGAAGAATTGAAGTGCAAAAAGTTATAATGTCGATTGCCTTCGCTATAAAAAATAATGGATGTATCCCAACAGATTTGGAACATGAACCACACGAAGACAACAAAATCCGAGTTCCGAGACAAGCCGTAGATGAAGACGACAAAGGCAAGCTAGAGATAGATTGTAAAATGGGCGAAACGGGACAATATTGTGCGTCTCGATCCGAATTTCTTAAATCCGATCATGGCCAATTGATAAACTTTAGTCTCAATTGTCGTAAGAACAACAAAGAAACAAGATGTGTCGAACAAGCAGGTGCAAACGGATATGGCCTCAGCAATGTGGCGCATCTTAGAATAAACTGCAACAAAGAGGTATCAGGGGGTTCTAGATGTAACGGTTGGATTAATTTTAGCAACCCTGCACCTAATAGGACTTCAGTTGATCCCGAAAGGACTAGGTTTCTGATCCATTGCTCACAATTCGGTTTTCCAAATCTCAACTGTGGCGGTAAACATTTAATGGCACCAAAGTTAGATATAAAGAGGGGGATGGCAGGTTTTGACATGAGTTGTGGCGAAATAGATCATAATGATACTATGACCTGCGTTAGAACTCCTAAATCTCCGCTTGTCAGTTCACATGAATTTACCGGGTTTGAAATATGCTGCCAAAGCACATCTCATGACAATACACGATGTGATGGAAGATTTCATGTCGCAAAACATAACTCTGATGCTAAAACAGCACTCAAACCGAGCACATCTGTGCCTTTTTCTAAAAATAATATATCATCTCAACTAACTACACCATTTTATAGTATGCGAAATTTATCATCAACTAGCTCCAACACACCACCATACACGCTTTCGCCAGTGTCATCTATTAGCAGCTCCAATACACCACCATACACGCTTTCGCCAGTGTCATCTATTAGCAGCTCCAATACACCGCCATACACGCTTTCGCCAGTGTCATCTATTAGCAGCTCCAATACACCGCCATACACGCTTTCGCCAGTGTCATCTATTAGCAGCTCCAATACACCGCCGTACACGCTTTCGCCAGCGCCCTCTACTAGCAGCTCTGCTTTTATAATAGGAGCGTGCGTAAGTCTATCCCTTGGCGTTCTAATTGTCTTTATTGTTGTGTTTTTGTATGTAAAGAAGGTTAGAGCGAAAAGACGGCAAAAGAAAGTTTACCAAATGTTTAGAAAATTAAATGAAGGGGTAGCTATCAACACCTGAACGGGTTATGATTAAATATTCTTGGAAGCATGAGGTTCTTATACTATTTTTACCACGTACACGGCCAGAGGAATACCGAATTTTTACTAAATTATGTTCGATATCCAACCAATGAATATGACTCTGGAACAACTCGGACATTTGTGCAGTTGTAATTGTAGACAATTCACTATATGTGACTGACTTGAGCAGACAATCATGAAATAATCTCAAAAAAGTACCACATAATCTGTCGAACTCCTATAAACATGTCTCAAACCGGTCCACAGATAAAACTCTGCTGTTTCATGTTTTATATTTTTCAGAAACCCCTAAAAAACAAATAATGGAATATCCAACAAAAACTGAATGGACAATGTGGTACGATTGCCAGGCCAAAAGAAACCTATCATCAGAGAACTATTCGTCGTGTCTCAACGAGATATCCACGATAGATGATCTTCCGCAGCTGCTGTACTTGCTCGACAATCTTGAGAAGGCGAGTGCATGGCCGCTAAACTCAAATGTGCATTTCTTCCGCAGAGGCATTCAGCCTCTCTGGGAGGACAAAGCCAACATGAAAGGGGGGAAATGGGTGATTGAAATACCAAAGGGATTCGGAACAGTGAACAACGAGATTATATCGATTTGGGAGCGCACCATTTTATATGCAGCCAGCGAAATGGTGGCTGAAAAGGGTATATGCGGGTGTGTGCTATCGCCTAGAAGATCCTTTGACAGAATTGCGCTCTGGACGAAGGACACAGACGAGGATGTGGTAGATATTGGGAAGGAATGGAAGAAGGTGGTTGGATACAGCAAGGAGTTGGCGTTCAAGGTGCACGAGAACGCGATGAAAGGATTTAGGGAGAGAAATAACAATTTGTATACTCTTGCCTAGTTTGATGGCAATAAAGGATATTTTTAACTACTATGGTTTTATATTCGGACGAACTACCGAGAATAAAACATTTGGAGCTCTTTAGTCTATGATATGCTGGGGGAAGGTCTGGCGTTTGTTCCTGTGCGGTTAATTGCTTGAATTCTTGTAAAATTGTGTAGGTAATTACAATGGTTGTATACCACAGTAGAAAAATGCTGTTAATAGGATGGTATGTTGTTACACCGGTAAAACTGCCGTAAGGTATTGCTTTGTCATGGTGTTCTAGCCGAAAAGCTGGAGCTTTACGATTTGTACAGCTGTTATATCGGGTATTCCACATATTAACGTGGTAGCACGGTTATATGCGTGGATACTCGCCAATTAAACACAAGATGCCACCGCGTCTGTAAAACATCCCGATATAAAACGTTCCTGCATCGACAGCTCTTTCTGCTAAATTGCTGGTTAAAATGCGAAAATAAAGAACACGTTCAACCACTTTCATAATGATCTGCTGAGTGTAGAATTACCACTAAAATCTGGCCTTCAACATAGATACCGGAAAAGCTCCTCAAAAATTATCTAAAATGCCATAAATCAACATATCATACTTTATTACATGCTTACCACAGCCACCGGTTAGTATTGCCTAAAAGATGTCGCCATTTCCACCAGGCTTGCGCAGATGATCGGGATCAGGTCCTTTCTTTTTCTTATTTTTCGTAGGAAATATCGGATCGTACCTAGAAAAAGGATTCGCTGGATCATCATCACTTTGTTCATCCATTTGGTGCCTAAAAAACGGATCATCCTCACCCATGAACATTCCTCCGCCCTTTTCGCCAGTTTTGGATGTTATTCGCGATACACCGGGGTAAAGGTCTTTGTCTGCACCCGGTGGCTGTATGCTGATAGGGTCATGTGCCGAGCGAGAATTGCCATGATGCTGTTTTTCAATGGACGCGATTGTCCGTCTCTGAACATCTTCTGGCTCATGCGAATTGACGCCTTCACGCATGCTTTGGCGCTTTATTTGTTCACGTTCGTTGTGTTCGCTTCTCAAATTACCATATCCGACCGTTCGCTGCATACGATTTATATCTTCTAATTCTTCGTTTCTCTGTCTTTCCAGTATGCTCCTATGCTCTGCCGTTCTTCGAATATATTCATTATGTTCTAATTGTATCTCATCTGTGCTGCCAGGCATGCCGCGTATTTTCTCCAGTATTTCATCAAGTGTTCGTTCTTCATTCGTAAATATCTGGTACTTCTTGTCATTTAAGCTCAGAGTGAACGTGTTGGCAGCCGTTTTTGTAATTTTTAGTGTTTCATGAATGTCCTTTAATTTCATTGCCAGGGTTCTGCGAACATTTCTATAAAAACGTGACAAGAGACACGTAATTGGTTGAAAAAAATAAGAAACCGTTTGTTGGTGTACGAGAGTGTGAATGGAAAGCTTTTGTAAAAAAGGGGAAGAACCATACGTTCTCAAAAGTGATGTGGCAGTGCTGTGTAAAGAGTTATTTTCCTGCTCTTGAGACGAGAAGCAGACTAGGATGAAGAGAAACATGATAAGCAAATCATAACATTCGTTATCAATTCTGGTGCTATGACCTATAACAGTACCGGCACTCATTAACGTAAACAACTTAGAACGTGTTAAACGAGCGTATTTTCAGTTCAAAATTTGCAAACTATCATTTTTATCAGAGGATTTGTTTGCGCTTCATCATCCATTTTTACTGCAAATCGTTCAATCATCCTTTCATACCGCAGTTTATCATCTTTTTAGCCATTTTTTTGTTTTTCTCTCTCGCCGAAAGATAACCTCATACCATGTGTTAAATGCGATATATTATTGTTCCTTGACGGCATACTTCTGTTCATCGTACAACTACACGCTAAATCTAAAACATATACACAAACATTGCGCAAGTGTCAATGTTTGCTGTTTCTTCGATTTTAGAATGAATTGATCGAATCAGGGCAGAGTATCGAAGGGGTATCAAAAGGACCAACGTAGGCAAACAGAACTGCATACAATCACTATTCTATGTTATCGCGGACTTGATCATCTTTAAAATAAAATGATTTTATTCGAAAACCATTGATAGAACTTCTACCTATCGTGCACCTCAACATCGGTAGTAAAAATGATGAGCACCTTTTTGGTCCGCTCAGGGTGCCTATCGTAGACATATTTTGGGGTTGTGGACTGATTTGACTACCACAATACTGCAGAGTAATGCAAACGACCTAAAATATTAGATACGATATCAAAGCAAAACGTATTTGTTTATTTGAGACTCTGCTGATGTATAAAACAGGCTGAATGTACATTTTAAGAAAACACGCTCTGTATTAATATAACGTGAATTGAGGACCAATGTATGTATCGTATGCTCTCACCACTGGGAATGTAACCATAGAACGGCAAATATGAATATTGTCTACCTGGTGCTATCTCACCAAGGCCATTCATGTTTAATCAACAGATACTATAATTATGCTCAGTGACACGTATCAAAGGTTCTTTGCCACCTAGTTTATTCTATGGCAGTGCACTTGTTTATTCTCTTCAATTTTTACAGCGCAACGAGTCCAAAATATTTTATAAAAAGTTATAAGCGAACATTTGTCATCAGAGTTATAGCAAAATATCGAACAAACCGTTTTTCAAGTGACGACCGCGCAAACAAACACGCGATGCAAAAATGACAAAAATGCGTGTGAAGAGCAGCGAGCAAATTTATACATTATTAACAGAGAAGATGCATCTGTGAACTAAAGGTCGCTAATGCCGCGGTAAACACTCAGCGTACCAGGAGAGTTTGTGTGAACTGACAGATAAAAAACTGTCAAAAAAGATGTGCGCTGCTACCACGCGCACAACAAGTAAATCGCAGCACAAGCACGTTTTCATCACCAATTCACAAAAAAGTAGGAAACTGCATTTATTGGATACCGCTCAGCTTATCTTCTGGCCTTGACATTCCTCTTCCCGCTCGGTATCTTGATATAAAACCCGTCTTTGTCTACATCCTTACACACTTGCACGCCTACTTCTTCCAAAAAAGAATCCAACAGCTCAGCATTATCAGCCATACACAGCCCGGTTATACCTCTCATCTTTTCCACTGCTGCATCCTTCTTCATTCCCTTTATACATACGAATATGTCATATAGTCTAATCGTCAAATTCCGTTTTTTCAAAAGATTTCTTGTTCGCGTACAATCTTCTAATCGGTCGGCGAGTGTCTTCTTCTTCTCGTGAGGTGGCTCGTCTGCCATATGTGTGCACGTGTCGTAAAACGGCATATCTGTCACTGCCGCACCCTCTTTCTTGTGCAGATGAGCGTTGCTAAACATTTCATTGAGCGCATGCTCATCCATATTACTTGTAAAGATACGCGGCACGCTCTTCAATTTCTCATACTCCATGAATACCTTATCAACATCCCGCCGTATCAACGATTCGATAAGATCCCCACGCTCGTGCATATCATACATTTCCTTCTGATTGAAGGGTCCTTGCATGCATCCTCCCTTCTTTATAAGCCAACATACCTCCTCCTCATATTCGTGCTCAACTCCGCCCTCTATTATGTAATTGCCCTGCGAATCAAAAAAGCCCTCGTTCCTCTCCTTGATTTTGATATCCCACAGAGCATCAGGATGCTCCTTTTCCCTCCGTTTGGCCACATGCGTTTTCCGAACTGTAGAAATACCCGAGTTGAGCCTTTTCTCTTCGTAAATTGCTTGCTCGCGCTCATCAAAGGCAGAGAGTACTTTCAGAGACAGGGTATCCAGCGAGTAAAACGGATTCGCAGTATCAAAATCTTCTGGCCTCTCCTCCTTGAGCGTAAGAAAAGACATCATTTGATCCTCTGTGTAGTAGAACATGGAAGGGTGGTGCGAATTATTTACATTTTATTTGAAAGGCTCGATTTAATATATTTAAAATTATTTTGCGTGTATTATTCGGTCATGCAACCCAACGTATTGTTTACGCTCGGTATCCACGACTGTCTCATTGTTGTGGTTTATAAATGATGTAAGAAATCCATCACCGTTATTTATAGGCATACACTTCTCCATCGTTCAATATTATGATTTGCAGTACATTTTTTTGCTTAGTCACTCAGACTCGTTTATTATTCTCTTCATATTCAACAAAATAAACACATTTTTTGTTCCATTTGTCTGTTCGTGCTGATGTAGGATGGTGCTGCTGGTACATGATTAAAGCGAGCAATCATAATGCATCTCACGAATCAAAGGATTATGATGGCTTGAGCGGTTCTATGGTGCAACATAGATAGGTAAACAATATTTGTGTATTTCTTTGAACAGTAATTATTAGTTCACTTGACTGTATGAGCACTACGCAATCTAGAGGAGTATCAGTGACGCATACATGGCGTGAGAGTGGTTTTTGTTGGTAGATACGGTTTTGTTCATATAGGCGAAATATGATGGCAGACGAATCGGAAGTAGGGGAGTGGTGTGCTATTAAGCTTTCTTTGAGGATGAGGCCGAAATACACATTGAAAAAGAGCACTTGACATATAATGAGATGAAAATAAGTGATTATAGGAGGAGTAGGACACCGAAGCTATAGCCATCGAGAATATAAAATGGTTTATTTACCACGAACAAGCATTCTTCACGGATAGTCATGCACCAATACAAATGTATCTTAGGCCTGCGAACGGCTTTCAAAATGGACAATCTGCTCGTAAGCGCACGAAACGGATAAATGTTCATGTTATGTGAGGAAATAAATAAAAATGTTTTTATTTAAGGAATAAGCACTTGAACACATGACAAACCCGTGGGCTATATCAGACGGTTAACCACAATAATTTAATAAAACATTGCTCAGTCCACTATTTGACTCTCCAACGAATATTTCACGAGTAATAAATAGAGCTGCCATACCTCAAATTCGGGCCACATCCTGTCCAAAAAATTTAAATTACATCCATTTGCACAGTGCAACAGCAAAAAATCGCTCAATCTCCTCTGGTTGCCTGTTCTCACTAGAATATTCGGTCTATCAAAATATGGCTTCTTCTCGACCAGTCCGCTGTACAAGATACAGATATTCAACCTCTTCCTCTTGAACTTAGTATTAGATTCTAGCGCCTTCAAAATCTTTCGTTCTGCAGGCTTGAGAAGCTCAAGCGAGCCATGAAACCGCAGCTGATAATCTAAACCTTCCATACGTTCCGACCGGAGGAGCTCAAAAATACTGTCCAACTCAACTCTATCACGTTTACGAAAGTTTTGAAACGAGTACGCGTAGACACTTACCTCTTTAATGTTGGTATGTCCTATATACGTAAGAATTCGCTTCAGGTTCAACAGACCACGTTTTTTTCCTTCTTTAAGCGTGAGATTGCGTGCCCTAGCGTATCTTCTATTCCCATCCAGAATGAACGCAATTTTATGGTCTGATTTCGTGGTAGGCACTGGAATTATTCTCAGAATCTGTATAAGCAACCAACTGTTAATAACATATTCTAACATAACTACGATAAAAAGGTAAAGCGCATTCTTTATCCTCGTGATCAGGTATAAATTACCGGTCATTGATCGTCCCTTGGTCGTCATACTTTTGGAAATGACCAGGGTTACGGTAATTTAACTTAAGCGTTCCAAATTTATTCAATTATGACATGACAGGTGAGATGTATGGTTTTAGTTAACGTACGGATTAGTTATTTGTATGACCGGTTACCTCGATTAGGATGCATCTAGCATATTTGTCATACAAAACTAGGTATTGTAAAAAGAACTTTGACTGCGGGCTAGTACAGCTCTCCAGTTTGCGTTAACACCATCAGCTTTAGTCTGTAATAAAAGATAGCCGTATAAGGCAATGGTAAGTATATTCGAGTAACAAATTATTCTTTATTCTACACCGTTTCATATGGTTGTTGTTCAATTTCTTTCTTTACAACCATACCCAAGAACGAAATACGCAAACGGGCTTTACCTGTTTTGTTGCTGATTTGACCCATATTGCGTTGAAAATAAATACCGCACTAAACTCTATGTTTTTAATACTTGTACGTATTAGTTTACTTATGGAGCGTTTTACTTCAAATCGCCATGTAAATACGAGTATTTCTTCATCAGCCACTGTCAAAAAGACGTAGCAAAATATTTTTATTCTTTTACCATCCGGCATATCTTTGATCGATGTAATTAATTAAAACATTTATCACGTAATTAACAAATTTACAAACAAGCTCGGTATATTTAATGAAATCGGACAATCACAAATTTCAAGCATGTCCACCAAACAAATAGACTACAATAAACTGGTCATGGACTACCTCATATATCAAGGAAACCAGCAAATAGCAAGCTCATACGCACGGGAAACCGGGCAAACATTCTATCCGAACTCGTTTCTTACGCTACGCTCAAAGGTACGAGAGCTGATTTCGTCTGGTCAGCCTATCGCCGCACAGAAGACGCTTGAGCACTACAACTTCGAATTTCTTACGACCACGAACCTTTCCGACCACCTAAAAAAGCAATGCGCAATCGAAAAGATTGCGAAAGGCGCACACGAGGAAGCACTGGAAGAGCTTAAAAACTGTGAGCTTGAGTTAAATGATGTTCTGGAGATGATTGTGTATGGAAGAGGTGTTGATATAGAAAGATGGCGAATGTGCTGTGCCGAGATTGTAAATCAGGTAATAGTAGACGGATTTGGCGAGATCAGAAACGCTTTGGTGGAAGTTATTGAGGGATTGGAGTGGAACACTCTTGACATAAGCGGATTTTATGATTCAGTAGAGGACAAAAAATAAAATAGCCATGCTTTTGGAAAACGCACGATAGTTTTTGGACGGTTTCGTTTCAAGAAAGATGATGTTTTTACTTCCTGGTCGAGTTACATATCACAAGGTACATCATGCTTTCTAGTATTAAAAAATAGCAGCGCTATTTCCATTTTATATTACGTAGAAAGTGTTCTTTCCATTAAATGATACTTCCTTCTTTTCATATGTCGTATTATGTTTTTTTTATTGTTTAAGATCTTATGGTAAGGGTTAGGTAATTAGCTACTATTCGGTGATTATGTAATTTTGATATTGTTAGTAGAAAACAATTGAGGGTGTTCCAGAAAGAGTGAGTTAAACAACAATTTCAGACCTTTATTCAGTGCAAATACATAAAATAAACATCTTTTACTTTTCTCGGAGGGTCAAATAATTTATTTCTCAGAACTGACCAATCAGCTTTCGAGTTGTTTCTTATTTATATGAATGAATGAATGAATGATGATAACTTTGATATAAATATGATATGTATAAACAGTATCATTCTGATAAAAGCACTTTTATTGTCCATTTTGATGCGCACACATCTATCCAAAAGTTCTGCTCAGATTAAAAATGATAAGAATACTCACCTGTCAATGTCAATCAAACTGATATAAGGAACTTTGTCATCAGCTATGACTACCCGGTGAATCAACTAAGCTTGGAATTGAAAAGTGTAAAACACCTCCACAATCTTGGATCAGTGCAACAACTGCTACCAGAACAGTTGAATTAATTATTCGTTTCAATGTTTCATTGTTTTATTCTCACTCCTCTGCTCAAACATGCACCACAACCGTGCAAGTGCTTGTGAACTACAGAGCTGATCAGAACATTTTTGTAGCACCGTGATAGCCGTGCTATCATGAAAAAAAAGTAAAAACTTCTAACCTGTTCTAAAATAATAATGTCATAACTTTAATATCGGTAAAAAAGAATAAATACAGGTGATGCAGCCTGCACATGTTATTGAGTTCGTTATTTAATCTATTGCTGGTAATATTAGGTTTTTTGAATTATGTGCATGCAAGTGTATGGTACGATGATGATATGGAATTTAGATATTGTTGTGAATTCGTCTGTTTTATGCTTTGTAGTTATCTTGTTGTTGCTTTTTTTGTATTTTTGACCATTCTTGTGATGGGCCTGGGTGTAACAGGGTGGTTTTTTAACTACATGTGGAGTTGATCAAGGATTGCTATCCGGTACATACTGGGAGGTTCATCGTGATTTGAGGAATGTGCAACAAACAGAAGGTTAAAAAAGGTTGTACAGTGTTGTTAGGAGATATATCAAGGACATTTTCGGATGTGTGTGCTAGTGGAGTCGATGCTTGTGATTTAGGTTTGTTAGTAAAGTCATATTAGTTCATCTTGTCTTTCCTCTGCCTCAGAGTGGCCAGATCCTGCTGTCATGTACAGTTTGGATCGGCTTTGCGTACCTGTAATATCAACGAATTGTTCAAAGGTTGCTTTATTCCGGTTATGTTCGCTTCTCTTCCTCTGCAACCCAAGCACATTGGTTACTACTATCCGTGTATGTG
>NW_007360634.1:40839-46831 GCF_000192795.1 Vavraia culicis subsp. floridensis | reverse complement strand
ATCAAAAATACGCTGCAATATTCTGAGAGTTTCTTTCGTGGGCCAACCCTCATATTCTTGTGTTAGTTGCCTTAATGCGAATGCTTTGAGAGGGTTAAAGTTAGCTTTCTTTCTGTTAATGCTCCATTTGACTCAACAGCACTATCGTATTGTTGAGGAGGTAAATAAATGTACGTCTAGTGAAAAGGAAGAGATAGCATTTTTGAGTATCTGGAAAGTTTTCAACTTGAATTAATTCTTGTGTCTAGTTGAAAAGTGATTATGATGGTATCTATTCGGTTTTACACCGGTCATTTTGCACTTGATTTATTATTCCTTTTTAGGAATGGTAAGTAATGCCCAATATGCCATTTGCCAATCGTGAGAATGTTCCTTGTGCAATTTGATATTTTTGATTTGCTTTGTTCTGCGTTGCTGTGTGAGATCATCTTAATTGGATCACAGTTATTTTGGACAAATTTTATGTGTGCCATGATTTGCATGTTAGGTACTATTGTAGTAATAACGCACCTTCCTATCGTTATTTATAGGTCTGCTGAGTCTTCACATGGCTCAAAAAACTTATCTTCCCCATGAGATGAAGACTAACGGACATAGTGGTCGTTACTAGCAGACATAGCGGACGTGCTAGTCAGTTTTATGAAATGAACAACATAAACAACCATGCTAGCAGTTATGATGTAGTGAATCACTTCAACCCGTTCAGAAAACACAGGATGAATCACAATAACAAACATAATACATAAATACTATTGGTATCATGTCTAAAGACATTTAAAATATTTCCGTTTCATTGTAAAAAGATAAATGTTAGCTGTAGCACCGTGATTTTGGCCAAAAAACATAATGTAGGTGAAAATATTTGGATAGCACGCTGGAACAAAATTCTGCATCATATCGAGGTTAGCTATCACTTGAACCACTTAAAATGTTTTATTGATCAGAATTGTCACCGGAAGTTCTCCATTTACACTTCTGAATCTTGTCTCACAAAAAACAAACTGCGCTATCCCATTTATCAAAATGGGTGATGAATGAATAGTAGATTAGAACAGTGCTTTTGAATGTGACTAAAACATCAGGTCATTCCTTTCTATTAACTGTTCCATGGTTACAAATCAATAAATCACTTTCATTCCAGTAGCTCATTGTACACAACATTTCTTGTGTATACTTCACCATTCTCATGCTTTCCTTGGTCTCCATTGTCAGCAACATACACCCTTAGACCGTTTACATAGCACACTCTCGACAATACGTGCAACTGACTATGCACAAAGACTGGGCTGTGCAGATAAACACCTACCTTGTCAAATGACTGGCCCTGTAACTTGTGGATTGTCATCGCAAACGAAAGAAGAACCGGAAACTGTCTTCTCTTGAGTATGAATGGCAGCTGTGTCTCGCTCGGTGCCATATAGATCCTTGGTATGGCTGCCCTGCTACCTCTCCTGGATCCGGTTACAATAGTAGCTATGATGAAGTTTGTATGGAGTTCATCAACCACCAGGCGTGTGCCATTGAGCAGGCCATTGGCTGGATCAAGGTTGCGCAATAGCATTATCAACGCACCCCTTTTTAGAACTAACTTGTGCGGTGGCATTCCTGAAGGCTGCTGCTTGTTGAGAAAGTCTAACGGATAGTTCGCAACAACATCATTGTCCTCTGTGACAATATAGTCTGCACTCGTGTATGTTACTTCGTTGCCGATCATCAAGTCAAGGACCCTGTCATTGATTTCCTTTGCAGCATCGTTGTTTGTTGTGAGTATAGTTCTGTTTGTCAGATCTTCGCTGTCAGCCATGTTGGCAACATCACCATATGTCTCGTTAACGATGTCATCGCACATGCCGTCAACATAGTCGTTGAACAGCCCAAGTGCATCATACGGTCCGTTGAACACACAGATGTATGCGAACAGCTTTCTGATGTGGTCAGATGTCTCTGTCATTGCAGCTTCGCCCAGCACGTTCTTCCATTCACTGTCATCCTGCAAAAGATTTCTTGCCCTTGCTGCTTCCTCGAATGTGCCACATACAACATTGTTTGCACTTCTTAAGTTGTCGAATAACGTTGCACCTCTCACATTGAGCAAGAGCATTCTCAGATAGAATCTCTCCTTTTCCTCTGGATTGACCGCATACAATCTTGTAATGACTTTGTCATCACCCCGCTGTCGCAATACCCATCGGCTGTTCTGGTACACATAGTGATATGGAATGTCGGTGTAGAGATATTGTCTGATTATTTTTTACTGCTACTGGTATTATTTTTTTAGGGCATGCACAATATCGAAGTGCTTTTTTAAGAACTGTGCACAGAGCACAGGAACATTTTGCAGACTCTCGTAGGTTCGATCAATAAATAAAGCTTTGCCGCGGTATACAATCAGCTGATTATCTACAGCACAGACAAAACCACCAGGATTTAACAATTGTGTTTTTTCCACCAAAAACTTTTCAGTCGGTGTATTGTCACAATCTGGATACATAATGCATCGACTTCTTAACTTACTTATAGTTTTGATTCTTCCAGAAAAATGAATATTAGTCAATGATGAGAACATACAAACTGTTCACAAAAACATCTATTTGATTGTGGTGTTATGTTCTGTTACATTGACCAAAAACACATTGTTACATCCATTTCTTTGTATTGCAGATGTATTTAATTCTTTTTCTGGTAAATCATCAACATATACTGTGAATGCTATCATAATTTGCAACAATGTTGAGGAAATCAAACAAAAGTTAAAAGTGCAGATATGTTATTTATTTTATGCATTTTGCTTAGACGTGGTGGTGTTCATAAAAACAGCCAACTAAATATTGGTAGGGGTGGAATAAATAAAAATAGAATGAAAATATTGTTTGTAAATAGTGGCTGAGAGTGTGGCAGAAAGAATGAGCTGCACAACAATTTTGACTCTTCATGCAGTGCAAATACGTGAAACAAAATTTTTTTATTTTTCTCGAAGGGTCAAATAATTTACTTTCCAGAATTGACCAATCATCTTTCGAGTTGTCTTTTTATTTATATGAGAATTGATGAGAAAAACAGGTCTATTTTGTGTGATCGATGCCATAAACAAGAAAAGAATACACTAAACTTGTAAAATGTGTGCAGCAGTATTGTTAATGTCAAAAAAAATCATAATTTAATGCTGGCATTCTCCTCTAATCACATGACTGTTCACATGTGAGATGGACAAAAAGCATGTACTGATAAGAATGAAATTCCTTATCATTTTTGCAAATTTAAAACTATAAAAGGAAAGAATTCTATGGATCCCATGTTTTTTTTCAATAACTTGTTTTTGATCCATCAATTGTTATGTGCCAACATAGATGGTGGAGAGAGTGATGACGGTTCAAAATATGTGTATACAGAGGAACAACTTATGGATGATATTAAGCACTTACTGGATGGACCTAAGCAAGAATCAGAAAAAAGATGTGCCCGTATTGTAAAATATCTCAAAGATCTAAACTATCAAACGCTGGGTAAGGATCTAGAAAGGAGAGCGTACAAGGGATTACCAATACTCTATCACGAGCTCCCAAAGGCAATACAATTCGTCTATAAGGCAGAGAAGTTCAGCTTATACTTTTCTGCTCAACAGGAAGGTAATGTAGAGCCAAGGGAGGGATTGAAAGTTTTTATTAAGGAAACGAAGATTGAGATGATGAAAGGTGTTTTTAAAGAACTCAACCGTGTATATTTGACGGTTGTTGTTCGTAGTTCCCTACAAAATTTATCTGATGTCGATCTTGGAGATACAATGCAGCAATTTGATTTCATTACCGATTTATATCTTCTAAATTTGACACATGAATATACTAGTTGGGACTGTGTATCTTATAATACAGTGCAAGATTTTATTAGTCTCGAAACGATTCCAAGATTACGTACACTTAAAGTGAAACATATGTTAGTTACGGATGAGTTTCTAGAGAAAGTGAGTAACATGACACTAGAAAGTCTATGGTTTACTGGATGTGTTTTTCTCACTTCCAAAGGTACTGTGCAACAATCAGGAGAAATTGAGGTGACTTTTGCAAAGTCTTATGAGACTATCTGCTTCGATAAATGCAGGAGGAGTTTTTACTATCAACTGCGTCTGGCACATAAAGAAAAAGCAATAATCAAAGTCAATCTAAATAAATGCGTAAAACTACGCAATCTGACGGTAAACATGGATTACTATGTGAGTGTCATACTCAATAAACAAATAGTAGATGATCTGCGGTATTTATCATTAGGTAAAAAGAACCGTAAACTGCCACTTTCGTCTTCTCAGTGTTATGATGCTAGACTAGAGTATTTAACAATTGACACGGAAGATGTAGAGCTCGCTGTCAATTTTCTAAAGGAAATCAACCGAAGCAAACTTAAGCATTTAGTATTAATTTGTTTTATTTATGATATTTCCAATTTATTTAACCTAGAATTTGCCGCTCTTGAAGTTTTAGAAATTGGTGCTAGCAATAGTAATTTGGAGTTGAAGGATAAAAGCACAATTGTAGTAAAAATGGAAAAGTTAGAAACACTGAAAATTGATTGCAGGTATGTAAGTGAAGCGTTCATGCAAATGATAACTGAGTTGGAAATGTTGAAACATCTTGAAATTCTTGTTGCGAATTGGTATTTTGGTCAAAAAATTTTACGGAAACAACTAAGCAATTTAAAAGGACCAATAGAAAAACTCTTCGTTAGCTCTGAGCTGACCATTGGTGAACTGGTAAGGTCGATAGAGCCTTTAAAAACGCTAAAAGAATTTCGCATAGACGGTAGATCCATTCGGTCATCATTTGATAGCCTCGCCAATCGAAATGATGGTAAATTTCAATCTGCAAAAGTTGACGCAAACGAACAGAATTTAGTGGTGAGCAAGAATGTGGTGCATCTAAAACTCCACACTCTTCATATTGACATGGGTTTAGCACAAAAAGAACTAATCCAACTTATGTTGTGTCAATATTTTGAAGCTTTCGCAGATATTAAGAAACTGGTGATTGACGTAATACCAAAACGTCCAGGAGTAATTCAAAAATTGTTCGGAAGTATGCAAAAGCAGTTCAAATACTTGATAAAAAGCATTTTCGAGACGTTCAAACAACTTGATGTACTTGTGTTCTGTTATAAGAGTTCTCACATATCTAGAGAAGAAGCGCATATTCTTCGTAAGCTTTTTTCGTCGAGATGTAGATCTCTTAAGGAACGATGCGAGTGGTCAGATAAGTGCGATGAAGAACAAATAATTTTCGAGCTTCATAAGTAAAAATTAAGTTATTTTTCGATATTCTGGTGCTGATCATTTCTCTTTCATGATTGTAATGATCTCAGGTTTCATTGTTCATGGTATTCAAGCAATCTATAACATATTAATGACATGTGCCAACAGCAGAATGAATGATGTTATCGATCTAAACACAATGTATTGTGTCTCCTGCATATGATCAACGCCATTGCTGCAGAAAATTTGTTGATATAAACAATTAAGGTCTTTGTTGATCCGTAAAGCGATTTAAAACCGCTTGTGTTGAGATAACTGCTCTGTCATGTTAACAGTAATGAAGTATTTACCAAAAATAAAAGCTGGTATAATGTTGTGATCTATTCGAACATACTACGGATAACATGTCATTCAAGAAAGCAATTCGTACCGTATGTTGTGAGATAGTCTAGCTGTCATGCACCGATAAAACGTGACAAGCAATTTTAGATTTGCTAATTTTATTAATTCACCTTTATTGTTCTAGAAAATTGTTGCTGTTAATCGGGCAATTGATGAGCTGCATTAATAAATGCATGTTGGCACATTCATGTTTGTCTATTGCCTGACAGATATTGACAGGAGAAATCGGTTGTTCTGTGAAAGTATGAGAGAGAAACAATATGGCATCTCTTCTAAGAATAATAACAATAAGTTGAGCATCGAATACGCTTTCCTGACTGGATGTTAAATTACCAAGAATCACATTTATCTGCA
>NW_007360634.1:31922-40819 GCF_000192795.1 Vavraia culicis subsp. floridensis | reverse complement strand
TGCCCTGTCGTTTGCGTCGATGGGTGCACATGTGGAGCAATTTACACGAGGAGTGTACTTCTTCAAGGTGCATGGTCAGGTCTACCACAACACATACAACATAAACCCGCTTGAGAACACTAACAGGAGATACTCGCAGTTGTACGTGGTTGATACAAACGATGCCACAGATCTGAGATCGAGAAACCCTGCAAATGAGAAGTGTAATAGAGCAATACTACACAATCTTGACAGGACGATAAGAGAAGTCAATCCTTATGCAGAATCTTGCTGAGGTTGATAGGAGTGCAGTGCGTGAAAGAAACATGTTGATGGTAAATGTGGAGTCAAACAAGAACATTCATCGTGACATGAACAGGTACAATGTTCCCGCAACGGGCGAGATTGCGATGATATTTAGCGAAACACAGCTGCCATTCATACTCAAGAGAAGACAGTTTCTGGTCCTTCTTTCGTTTGCGATGACAATCCACAAGTCACAGGGTCAGTCATTTGACAAGGTAGGTGTTTATCTGCACAGCTCTGTCTTTGTGCATGGTCAGTTGTACGTAGCTTTGTCGAGAGTGCGCTATGCAAACGGTCTGAGGGTGTATGTTGCTGACAATGGAGACCAAGAAAAGCATGAGAATGGTAAAGTATACACAAGAAATGTTGTGCATACTAAGCCATTATAATGAAAGTAAATTTATTGATTTTGTAACCATAGAACAGTTGGTAGAAAGGAATGACCTGATGTTTAGTCACATTCGAAAGCGCTATTTTGGTATACTATCCATTCATACACCCGTTTTTGAAAAACGGGATAGCGCAGCTAGTATTAAAAATATTCTTTTTGACCGCAAATAATTTACAAGGTGTGTTCAATGCAGCTAAATGAACGAAATTTTAGTAAAAAACACATACATGAGCATCTATTCGAGTACACGTTATTTGATGCCAGTCTTCTTATTTTTCGTTTGAAATAGTTTATTTGCCATCTCATACAAGGCAACACCAGTTACATGAATGTCCGTTTATTCAACCCAACCGATATTTCCTATGTGACCAGACCACCCTGATTTCCAACAATAGCCGCATTATTGCTAGCCTTGAGTTTTTTGGTGTAATAATAATCGAAATAGCTGCGCCCCATACACCCATCAACGGTAGAAAAGGACACATAGAGTGCTATTTTTGTATCAACATCAGATCATCTCTTACCAAACAATACATCAACAATGTCCATCCCAATCCCCATTGAACAATCTAATTCTTTCCTGCCACCCACATATTAAATACCTCGTTCATTCTCATATCACATACACTTTTCACACCAAACGATAAGTTACCGTATAATTGACCCAAAAACACATCTCCCATCCTCTCCTCTTTTTTAAACCTCTGTAAAATTTTTAAAAACAAATTTTCTTTCGTCTTGTCCTTGACCAAACCCTTGATGAACTGTATAATCTCCATATCACCCTCATTCTCACCCATCATTACCTCATAGAAAATGCTAGCTACCGTGTTCTCGTCACTAGACAGGCTGATAAGTAGGGACTTAACGATATCTCCGTGCTGAGTTCTGTATAGCCTGCATAGCACAGCCCCGTATCCCTTAATTTTTAATATTTTGCTGCTCACCAAGTGGTAGATTATGAAAAGAGCAAGCTTTACCACATTCTCGCTCTCATCAAAGAGTTTATCAAACAGCAAGTACGAGTACTTTTCAACATAGGAGTTGTACAGCAGTATGAAATCAGCCATCGCTACGAGCGAGTTATAACGAACGAGCGTATTCGTGCTCTTCAGACCGGATATAAAATATGAAAAGTGACCGAGGAAAAACTCAGAGCTAACAGCCATCATCCTGTACATAGAGGTGTATGCAACAACGTTCAGATCTTCTGTTTTGCAGTTCTCCACAACGATCTTTATGAACGGCGCAAGAATGGAACCACTCCCGTACAAAATCTCCCTTTCCTTGATATAAAAAAGTATGTCTGCGATTTCGTCGCTTGTTTTATCCTTCAAACCAACTTGGCCATCGATGATATCCTGTGATTGATGCACTGACATGTCGAAAGATGAACTCAGATCCTTCTCATGCATACTAAAATTGATGCTCTGTCTAAAACTTGTTCTCGTTACGTTAAAACTTTTTCGCTTTTCTCTTATTTCCTTCGGAACATGAATCTTTGGTACCTTTTTTTCCAATTTATCGATGAAAAATGATTCGTTGATTGCAACCGCACCGACCGTGTAAATTATCTTAGCCAAATTCTTGTTCTCGGTGCAGAGTTTCTCAAGCAGTAGCTGGCACAGCGGTTCGGGATCAGGCATCTTATAGAGCATCCTTACGGTCGCATCGATCATTTCGAAGTCTACCACCTTCGTAAGCACTAGATTGCTGATACCACATTTCACATCTGCCGTAGACGGCCTAATACTTACGGTATTGAGCACATTTTTATAAGAACTGACATACTCTTCCTTTATCTCATCGCTGAGCAGCATCTCTGCCGCTTTTTCTAAGATATTGTCTTCATATCGCTTATAGCACATGTTCTTCAGCAACCTTGTGGTCCTTACCACATCAATTCCATTCTTAAACTTCAGAAGCAGTGCCTTCACCGTCTCTCTCTCAATGATTTTTTTCTTGTTCATTACCTTCAGGAAATTGGGCGTTATATGATCTAACAGCTCAAGAACGTCGTCCTCTGCCTTAAGTGAATTCAACAGGTCTATGAATGCTTGTAGCACCAGCATACGCTGTTTGGCTTCCACGGTTTCGCACAAGAAAGTCACCAGCTCTAAGCTACCGTCCAGCTTGTAGAACACCGCCAGTTTCATGAACTCGACAATGTCACCGATCTCCGTTTTCAAGCACCCAAAAATATCCTGCACCAACCAAATAACCTTTTTCATCTGTGCTACGAATATCTTCAGGTCTTGGACATACATTTTTTCATTCTCACTCAGCAGCTCCTCATTGACCTTCCTTTCCACTCTTAAATACCTGTTCGCCACGAATGGGTGATTTTTAATAATCATGGTGCAAAAGTTCAGCGCTTTCTTCCTTACTATAACCGCTTTGTCTTCGATCCTGAGGACAACGTTTTCTATTACCTTATTTTTCAGTTTGAGTGTGACCGCTTGCTGCTCAACAAGCGATGTAAGAACCTGGATCGCCTTTGCTCTCACAAAATGGTTCACATCCAAGAGCCTGTCCAACAATGTCTCTGTAAACTCGTTTATACCTTCAATGTTTCCTTCATTCTTGTAGACAAAGATTAGATTAAAAAGAATTTCTAGGCAACAGCTCCTGAAAACGAATAGTTCTGAATCCATTAGATCAAGAAAGTCGAAGTTCAAGAACAATTCGGCTCTTTTATTCGCAATTTCTACGAGAAAAGAGGCAATGTTTTTCTGGAGCACGTTATTTTCTGTGCTAATTTCCGCCATTAAGCATTTGAACAGCGATGCTTGCTCAGTCTCCATCGCCTGAAAAATTTCCAAACACGTGTCAACATTATCCACTCCACTCAATAGTAGGATAAAATGGTTTTCTACGTTTCTGCTTCTGCTCAACACTGCGTATATTTTGGATTTGTGCTTACCACCCAGCTTTTTGAGTGTCTCCAACGCAAGGAACACAATCTTTACGATCCAACCACCCTCATCATCCTCGATATTCTTTATCAAGTCTATCACGGTCATAAACAGCTCCCAGTCATCAGCATCCAGTTTCTGACAGTACAAATGCAGTAGAGAAAGCATTCCCGTGCTGTTGTCACAGTTCTTTTGTATAACAGCCAAAATTTCCTTTTTCTGTTTTTGACCGCTCATAAACTCAATAGCATTTCGGTACTCTTCGTAATGGTCGCCAATCTGTTTGTCCTTAAGTGATTTACAATCTGACATGGAAGGGTCTGCGAAATACCCTTTTCAAAAACAGAGCTAAAGAAGAGCGCGACGGAACTCGTGTTAATTCATATTTATGTGATGAACCACATATGGAGGTATGGTCAGCAAGAGAAACAGCTCCCTAGTGAAAAATTCTGTGTTCAAAATACAATCTACGGTTTGAACTTGATCATATATCAAGCAGAAGAAACACGGTAGCGTTTAAAGATGAACCGTGTATAACAAGAATGTGAATGGATGGTTCGATAGCAATTAACCATTCAAATCTAGAAATACCGGTTATTATTGTAAAGTTCGTTTAATAACGTACCGTTTATCGGATCAGCAGTAAACCACAAGCTATGCGTTAATTCAAGTCTATTCGTTCAGCATTCCTCTTTCGTACAGCGCTTCTCGCAACATGCTTTCATAGTATTCGCCCAAACCCTCTATCCCAATCTTCCTGATACCAACAATGCTCATCATACGATTTTCGGTTTCAACACAAATATCGAACGCGTTTCTTAAATCGTACTTGCTATGCACTTCATTGATTATACTTTTTATCTTTTTGATGTAATCCTCATGTGCTATGAATTTCTCGTTCGATCTCGACCTTTTCATTTTTTTATCGCTCAAAACACCATTTATGCTGCTAAAAAGCTCGTTTCTGCACGTCTCACCGTAATTCTGTACCGTAATCAAAGGATTATCGTAGCGATTTGATTCCAGTGGTACTTCTAACTCCACATCCACATTGTCGCCCTGCAGGAACACAACAATGTATCCCGTCTTGAACCTTTTTGCATGGCAATATGAGATGTACCGCTCCGATTTGCAATATGAGCGTGTGATAATGTGAAAGAAAGACGCGTCATCTTCTATTACGTCACTTATTGCCTCTGAAAATGCTTCATGGTGTACCACAATCTTCTTATCGTTACATCTACCTGTGTAATCGTCGCAGAACTGTTCCACATATTTGCTGTCCCCACAAAGTATTATTACAGGCATAGAGGGTACTTTTTAGTTTCCAGTTAAAACCAGCACTCAGCGATTGCTAAGATCGCTCCTTCTACCTGTTATACATCACATAGTGCCTGTATGAGTTGAATATTGATGAACAACTTCGTACAAAGCGTATTTATTCACAATTAATAAGTTTCAAATTAGTTCTTATTACCGATCACAGCACATTCTACTCCTATGCCTGTATTGCTTGCACTTGATTTGTGATGTGCGGATTTTTTAGTGATCTTTCATCTGCTGGTACAAAATAATAAATTTTTTACAAGTTTGATTGAACCATCGTAGACACACGCCATCACAACACTCGCATTATACCGGTGCATCAGCCATGTGCAATGTAAAATAGAGCAGTAAATGAAAGCGATTTGAATGCAAGCTAATAATTTGTAATAATTACGGTGTTCAAGCATTTCTTGTGCTCCTCGGATAAAGAACATTATTTTCGGTAAATCGCTGATCAGTAATAACTTTCAAAGGCAACCACTATGCGATAACATGGCACAGACTCTTTTAACGAGGAGAGAGAGGCAAATCATAACTTTTAAAAACAAAAATTGGTAGGAACACCACTCATGGCATGGTATCTTAGTTCATAGCACCAGGGAAGTATTACGATGTCTAAAACAGGAATAGCGTGGTAAAACTACTTCGAAAACACTGTTAGAAAATAAAAACGTTTATTATCCGCCTTCTGCAGCCTTCACCGTTTCTCCTTCGTACCTGATGTTACTCTCATCAAACACGGAAAGCTTGACACCATCACCCTCCGGCAAACTAATCCAAGAACTACCATCTGGCCCTATCACGTAGACATTTACTTGCCGGGTTGCAAATACTCTCTCCTTCTTGTCAACCAAGTACACCTTGCGATCACCAATACCTTTCTCCTCAATGTTGGTCACCACACCGACACATCCCATATTTCTACCTTTTTTGATGAATGCCAAGTTGCCTATAGCTACGTGGAGATGCTCGGATATCCGCCCAGTTTCCAAATCCACCTTCACCGTGTCACCGGGTACAATATCCTGGTCGCAGTAACTGAAACTACCACCATCATTCGTGTACAGATACGGCACCTTCCCCTTCCTTAGCCGCTTCTTCCTCACTATTGCCAATCTGAACTTGCTCTCCTCTTCACCTATTTGGTGGAGAATGAATCGCCCAGCAACGTTATACATCAATCTGTAATGCTCGCCAGTCTTGGGAATCGAGAGTACATCAAATATACCCACAGGGAATCTCTTGTCAGTTCTTATCCTGCCATTTATCTTTATCATCTTCTCCTTAAGTATATTTCCCACTTCTTTGGCCGTGCGTGCGTATTGAAGCTTGTCCGTGAGTAGAAGTGATAGCGGAATGCTCTCCTCCAGACGATGTGGTCCCGTAGAGGGACGCGGTGCAAACACGCCCTTGTTCTTCTTAAGTAGCCATGATTTTGGTGCTGCTAACCGTTTCAAATGCTTTCTTGGTCCTCTCACCATTTTTAAGGGCACAATTTTTTTAAAAATTTATTTTTTCATCGCTTTGAAGTTGGTGGCCACGGACCGGCACACATTGAGAAGCAATCCCGATCCATCGGCTTATTTTAACAAATAAAAAATTTTTGATGCATCAGTTCGTATGCTGAACAACTGAGAGGATTTCAACTTAGGTCGCGCTGATTGAATGTACTCACGGCTTTGTTACCATGTACAAGATGTTTTTCCATGTATAATACGCAATTATGAACGATGTTTACGGATAAGAATCAAAATTTGGTTTAACTGCTCAAATTATTTCGAAATCAGAATCGATACTTGAATATTGTGCTGTTGCACAGACAAGTATAGGTGAATAACGAGTAACATCGCACTCTTCAAGTGTATTGAATGATCTTACCAGCATTTGTTGCATATTGCTTTGCCTATGAATCAAGGGTTGGCATTGCGTGCCAGGAAAAGAATTTCGTACGAATAACTTAGGTAGACACTTGTTTCAGGAGAGCCTTGCCTTGAGACAGGACGGTTTTGTAAACCAAGGGTATAGCGCAACAGACGATGAGTTAAGCGCTCATGTAGGTAACAAAGTTCATCAATCAAATCGGTTATCATGAAAAGGTATCGAGTCAGCCATCTGATGTCTTACAACTACATAATATTCAATAAATATGTTACTGCCGATTGAATTGTACATATGAAGTTAACCAGCTTTTAATTATAACCCGTGTAAAACGAGTACTTTATCCCATTCTCAGAGAATTCCTTTCCGTCGTATTCCACGCCCTCACACTCGGCAATAATCGGTTTGACCGCTTCATTCATGCACTCGTACTCACATCGAGTCTCGGGAAAAAACGTATCACCATGGAAATCCATATCATCAATCACAGTAGCATAAATCTTACATCTGCGCTTGAGTGCCTCTCGATACACCTCTTCGCCTCCGAACACGACCGTAACGTAGCCTTTCTCTCGACAGAAATTAACAGCATCATCAAACGATTTTTTTACCACTATTCCCTCGTGATCTTCCATCGTGGTTGACAGGACAACGTTAATTCGTTTTGGAAGCGGCCTTCCGATTGATTGGTAGGTTTTTCTGCCCATCACCAGCGCAACATTACCTGTTGTCGTCAGCTTGGCAACAAATTTCATGTCGCTCTTCAACTTTCCTATCCATGGAATTGTGCCCTGGTGTCCGATGATACGCTTCGCTCTTGTGTAGCACACTAAAATATTTAGGTCGTTCTCCGAAAGTTGCACGATGCTTTTCATCGGGGATTCCTTTTTTGCAGCGTATTTTACATTCGCGTACCAAAAATTCTGGTGTGTCATTTGTGGTATCGTTGTGCGTAAATGGTATATCGATGATTTACAGAGACAGAAATAAAGCATAGTGGACAAATATATTCAGATTTGAGTGTTATCAGCATCAAAATAGCATTTTGTGGCGCTTTCCGAACTTGTACAGTGATTTGGACGGGCAAAAGAACATTTTCTCAAAAAATTGTTCCTTTCTGTTCCGCTGAAACCGACCGTTTTACCGGTTTTTCTGGTAAAGGTCATTCATTTACCTGTTCATCTACTGACTTTAAGTTCATAAAGATGTCCTACTAAGGTTTTATGACATGTTTATCAGTGGTTTCTCCTAAAAAGTATTCTTTGCTCATATGCTACGACATATTTACAGGAGTATTTTCGTGTAAAAATAGGTAAGTACCCACTTAACACATCATATCTGTGTATTAAACAAGTTTTACACGCCAGTTATTTGGAGATGTAATATTCTACTTTTTTAATTATTTCACTGATAAAACGATTTTAATATCCCGAAATATTTTGTTCAAGTCCCTAGCTTACGCTCAGAATACCGCTGGTTTATTTTGGAGTAAAAGCGTATTTAATTACTTTATCTCCTACGTCACACAACATTGTTGGTGTCTTCTGTGCTACTGTAATCTTATAAAATACTGTTTTTTCATTTACTGTACGTTCATGTACCATTTCATTACTTGGTAATATCGTCACACGTATACGCTCCAACAGAAGCAAAGACGAAACAAACGGCAAGCTTTGATATCGAACCCAGGTGATCTCCAAACAATCACAGACTAAGTAATATCAGCCAAAATACACAATCTGCTACAAACAATGGCAAAGGTATGCTCGCATCTACAGTGCTATTTGATTGAGGCATATGATATCAACGCTTCAAATCCAGCGTGTCAAAGGCATATTGAGCCTAGGATAAATGCTAAAAAGTTGATGAACATTACTTTAATTAACTAATACTGGCAAAAGCTACGTCTCTTGCTCGAATAAGAACGCTTTATAGTTGAGATGAGCTTCTTTGTCTCAGAAATGAGCATACGGGCATATTTTTTTAATAGGCCCATAAATGAAAGGTTGAACTGCTCTGCTGGACCTTCACCTTCACTTGATGCACTAAAACAAAGTCCTTCCGGTAGTATATCTGAAGCTAGGTCGACCCGTTCGAAAGCA
>NW_007360634.1:0-31339 GCF_000192795.1 Vavraia culicis subsp. floridensis | reverse complement strand
GGATGGCAGTCATTTCATCTTCCTGCCTACTTAAACTTTGAGATCCGTAAATAGGTAGCGCATTTTCCTCATTATATGCCGTAGGTACGCTAATTTCGCCTACTCTTGCTCTCGTCATATCCCTCTGCTCGCTATTTCCGATTTCACCTCCATAATCTTTCAATTCTCTGTCATTCCTTGCATCTTTCAAATAATTATAAACTGCTTCAACCACCACAGACTCAGATCCGGAATCTGATGCGCTTCCGCATTTCTCAGATACGATTAAACGTGCTTCGCTACCATCATCTTCTTTAATCACCTTCTTTACTTTCACGTGAACGTCATCATGCTCACCGTTGTAATCGTCCGCATTGGCGACCGTAGTGCCCTTTTCGCTACCATCACCTTGTACGGTCCTCGCTTCAATTTCCTCATCGTGCCGAGAATTAACTTTTTCAGCCAATGACTCACCCGAAGAGAGCAAGTGCGATGTTCCCTCCGCCGTGTATATCCCTATAGATATCGTTACAGCTATGGCCATGAGTATGCATACCATACCAATTACAAGAAACTGTGACTTAGTTGGCAAATAGCCTTGTATAAGTGACATAAAATCAGCTTTTCCCGTCTTTATATATTTTTAAAATGATAAGAAAAAAAGAAAAATCCGTGTGATAGCGCTAAAATGTTCATTTCTTTCGTATGTTCGTGTTTAATGGCACAACCAACTTCGTATCGAATCATCTAAGCTTAACAACCAATTCTACTTCCATATAATAATGTAGATTATATCAGCTGATGCAAACCACAAGCAATTATACCGTCATGAGAGTGTCATTCAATCATTTTTTTTTTAACTTTTTTAATTAATAAATTTTCTATTTTAATTACATTCCATATTTTACACCGGAACTGAAAATCATAACAAATTTACTTATTTATACCATCGATACTTCACTAAATTGTAATTCAAAAAAATTGTTGGTATTGTTTGAAAGATTGTAAAATTATATTAAAAAAGAAAAAAACGAAATGCTCACCTACACGGCTTACATCCACCAAGCATTCTCTTTACACACATATTTAGAGTGCTGCTACAACTCCTTTCTAATCGGTCTTTAGTTGATAGATATGACGTGATAAGTTAACATTTTATTGAAAAAATACAGAGCAATGCCTTATTGCTGTTGTGTATAAAAGCTGTAAGCATACGAACAATGCTTATTGCTATATTATCAGCACAGTAAATGCTAATTATCTTCTGTATCCATTGTATAAATGCACTTGCTGTGCTATTGGATTTGTTATACAACTAAATCACTTTTTTATGTTTAAAAATACCATTTCGTAAAATATTTGATCCTTTATCGCTTTTTGGCCGAACTTACTTTTTGCCTTGCAACCCGGAACACCCCTAAGCCACGATTTGTGCCACAAATGTTGATCAATGCTTGTCTGACCAGTTACCAAATTAAAACATTCCAAATAAATTAACCGTTCCTTAGCAACAACAATTTTCTAAAACGGCAGGGGTGAATTACTCAATACCACCTGTTCGTCCATAAGCGAGCAAATCTTTACATCGTGCCAGTAATCGTTTTGATACAACGTTGTTAAAATTTCTATTCTCTCTCACCTTGCAAGCGAACAAATACTCGTTGCTCACAAAAACCAAAGATTACCAAGAAAAAAGTGTAAAGTGTTTGAATGCATGTAATTCGTTATACTAGGCTTATTACCCCCTCATGCCAACATTAAATAAAGTCACCCCTATAAACAATACTTTTAAACATTCTCTTCAAAAATATTTGCTCCATATTAATTTATACATCATTTCCTCTCCATGCCAACATTAAATGAAATATCCTGCTTTGCAACAGTACTTGTAAACTCTTTTCTCCTTAATTTACCTTTTCTTTGTTCCCTGATCCGCTAAGCGTGTAACTCGGCCGCTCACACCCTCGCCCATTGTTTTATCCCCATCCGTATTATTTTTATCCTTCGTACGTGATTCGTTGTTTACCATGTTTTCTTCTCCATTCCACTGCTCATTCTCCATTTTATTATAACAAGCGTTCTCATACTTGGTTTTTATACCTTTGCACCTATCAATCCCGTATACATGACTTATTCCACCATTCGTACGCCCTTTCTCATTTACCACATTCTCATTTACCACATTCTCATTTACCACATTCTCATTCACCACATTCTCATTCACCACATTCTCATTTACCACATTCTCATTCACCACACTCTCATTTACCACATTCTCATTCACCACACTCTCATTTACCACATTCTCATCCATCCCTCTACACCTTAACATCTCATCCATCCTACCTATAACACACCTATTCTTATCAAACCATCCATTAACAATCCTATCCACATCACCAATCATCCCAGCCACTATCCCTCTAACCCTCTCAATCTCACCTCTAACCCATCCAATATCACCACAATACTTCCCAACCACCCTTCTTGTTCTACCCACCATCTCATACTCCTTCAATCTCATCTCCAATTCTCTGTTCCTACCGTACACTACCGCCAACTCTCGCTTTATATCGTTGAGACCGCCTCTTACGTCTACGGTAAGCGTAGGCGTGTTCTTTATGTGCTTGGCACGTTGTAAAAAGCGTAAAGTGTGGATGCTCTCCGTTTTGTACCTCAGATTTACATTACCTATAACCGTTAGGTTGCTGTTACCGCCCAGACTGTCCTTCAGCAGGAATGTTAGTTTTGAGTCTCTGTAGTTTATGTGCTCGTTCTGTTTTTTGCACAGCTTTTTTATCACCTCCCTTAAGGACAGCAACGATTTGTTTATGTTACCTGTTTCTTTGATGCTTGCGCTTTTTGCGGTTGAATGTTTGTTTACCATACAGGATGTGCTATGAGCTGTATGACTAGTATTTTGAACGTTGTACGTGCCATAATACGTGTTGCCAACACCGTTTCCTACGTTGCACGAGCCATTGTTATGCCCTACGTCACCCACATCATCACCCCTAATACGTTCAGATCCCGCCAAATCAACAATATTAATCTTATTCTCCCTAACCACCACCCCATCCCTACCCCTAAAATACACCACCAACACGCAGTGCGATCGGCTACTCTCCCTATTCATCCCTGTAACACCAACACTCCTCATCCCGCTTCCCTGTCTGTACACACTCATCGCCATTTCATAGTCCGTTACCACCACTCGCGCCAAGTTGGTAACATAAGTGCCATCAATACCCTCCCTGATACTCAACGCACCGTTATCACACAGCAAATCACGTACATGCTCGTTGTAAATCTCCAGCATGCTCAGCGCCACCTCATCAGCCGTTCCGTATTCAAATACGTAGTTGAAGATGCGCGGCACTATTCCTGGATGGTGGTTGTCTCCCTTTATTGTGTATGTTTTGCCGCTTCCCGTCTGTCCGTACGCAAATATTGTTGAGTTGTATCCTTTTATGGTGTTTATCACCATTTGTTTGCCTATCTGCTCAAATATTTCGTTTTGTGATGATTTTGCAAATATTCTTGTGAAGGTGTACTTTTCGTTGTTGTACAGGAGCGTACTGCCTGATACAACATGGTGCACCGTATCTGATGGCTTAATACGCAGGTACACATTTATAGGCATATTATCGCTAAGTTGAACATCAGACTGTGTGTTGAGCAGGGTATCAGCGGTACTGCTAATATTTCTATCCTCGTCCGCAACATCGCTACTGTCCCTTTCCTCTCCATGTTCATTCCCATCCATTCTTCTTCTCTTACCCCACTTGTCTGTACCATGTCCTACCCCTGTATTATGCATAAACAAAGGGTACAATATTAAAAAGTAATTTCAATGCATCAAAGGAATAAAAGAACAAAGCGTAACATGCACTTATTTAATAAACGGTCCTCGTGGTGAAGTACTCTACCATGGCACAATACTGCAATATTACCGTTCCTATAAAATTACAACATTGCTCTACTGTCTGGTACTGCCACCACTTTCTATCCCTGGTATTGCACTCCTTCACCCATGCTCTACTATCCCATAACATCCCTCGATAACACTTCGTATCACCTCCCTACATCTCCCTCATATTCTTTTTCCGGACAGGAGAATCCTTCCACCTACCAAACAACTCCTCAATCTCATCACTCCATTTCTTAGGTTCACTAACGTGTTCCTCTTCCTTACTTTCCTTCCTATACCTATCGGTAATATCCTTGAGAATGGCCCGTCTTACGCTGCCCGTCTTCTTCGTGTGTGGCGAATAGCATTCTGCTATCGGATCGTAGTTCTCTTTGTCAGGTATTTCATTGTGGCGTGTCATAAGGGTCCTCGTCATTTCTTCTGCTTTTTTATTGTTGGAGGGAAATTAGGAGGTATTTAAAGCAAAAATCTGAAACAATGTAACAGATGGTAAGCAAAGCGGTGATCAAAATATTTACAATGCATAACCATGTATTTATGCATGGCACACTAGCAGATGTACAGCTGTTCCGCCAACCACTCCCTTACCTTAATAAGGTAGGGAATAGAAAAAAAGAAGCATAAATACGATGCGGGCAGCAATGGTAAACAATACGCATTAAAGGCCTCATACGTGGTAATAGCTGTGGTAGCAGTAGTACGGGCAATCCTAGCAGTAGTAGCAGTGATAGCAACGTAATAATAACAATTACTGATAATAATACCGCAATTACCACTACTACAATTGCTGATACCACAATCACCACTACTACAATTGCTGATACCGCAATTACCACTACTAATGCTACCACTGCCAAGGATAGCAATGCTACCACACTTACCGCAGCCACTAATACTGCTGCTATTATTACCGCTATTATTATTATCACTGCTAGTACCGCTACCACTACTACAAGTACCGCAGCTATTATTACCACGGCTAGTACTGCTATTACCACGGCTAGTACTGCTATTATCACTGCTAGCACTGCTGTTACTACTACTGCCAGTATTACCGTTACCAGGGCCAGCACTGCTACCAGTATTGTTGTTATCACCGCTATTAGTGGTATTAGTGCTGCTATTAGTACCGTTGTTACCACAGCTATCATTCAACGATATGTGCAATTCGTTATCAATAATAATATTGATATAGTGTAATATTATTGGTGCGGTACTATTCATACCAATAATATTAGTATGTATTGATAAGTATTAATAAGTATTGATGCGTATTATAGTATTGATATTATTGGTATGTATTAATATTATTGGTACGTATTAATATTATTGGTATGTATATATAATATTAGTACGTATTGATAAGTATTAATACGTATTGATAAATATTAGTACGTATTGATAGTATGTACTAATAATAGTACCAAATACTAATAATAAGTACTAATACGTATTATTAGTATTATTAGTATAAATACTTATCAATACGTATTATCAATACTAATAATAAATAGCACAATCATTCAACAATATCTAACAAGCTAATACTACTACTCCTCACATACTTTCCATCCATCTTAACGTACACCACTAATTCTGTATCAATAAACATTTCTACGCCCCTCTCATCGCTACTTATACTCGGTACTCGTACATTCAAATACACACCATCATTTATTACCATATCCAAGAAGTACTTCCTCTCCATCACAAGGATTTCTTCGTAGTAAAAGCTGACCAATGAAAGTGTGTTGATGACAAAGGATGGATGCAACACATCAGTACTGCTATCCGTACCACTATCGCAATTACTGTCCTTTTCATTATCGTAACATGCTACTACCTTACCAATTCTTTCGTTGACCACCCTAACATAAAAATTAATGAACTCATTCTTAACCGTAGCACGCACTACCGCTCCCTTAACACCGTACACCACCCCAAACTGTAAAAAATTAAATTCTATCCTTTCATTCTCTACCTTAAGTACCTCACACTGATAGAATGTAGCACTCAACAGGTACCTCTTCTTCATCTGTTCACATTCCTGTTCATCAACCGTTTTGGTACGTGCATTCTCTTCCATCTCTCTGATCGTTACACGAAGTGTTTGCTCCTCTTTTCTTTCGCTTTGTATTCTTTGCTTGAGGATGGCATTGTATTTCTTCTTTTCCTGTACTTCCTTGCTCAGACATTCTATCAGATCGTTTTGTTCTTTTATTTTGCGCTTCATTCTTTCAAAATCGTACATGTTCACGCTCTTTATGGATTCATTATCATTTTTGAGGTTGTTGCCAGTTGAACTGGGAGCACTACCGCTCCTACTCACGCTACCATTCCTGTTCATATCTCCCATCCTTATCTCCAATCTTTCAATCTCATCTCTAACCCTTTGTCTCTCTTTCTCTCTCCTGCCCCTCTCTATCTCCATCCCCCTATTTACCTCAACCAACTCATCCCTGCACTCAACCATCCTCTTATTAAAATTCATCTCCCTTGTTCGCCTCAACTCATGCCACCGTATTCTTGTCCTGTTCCTGCACTCTGTCTTAAGAGCCTTTGCATTCTTCATACGTATAAAATCATCAACTCTCATCTCTTTGTGTTTGCTGGCAAGCACTTGCTCATGCTCCTTCATTTTATCCTTGATGTAACTCAGGAACGAGCAGAAGAATGCCATCCTTTGTTCGTAGTACAGCTTGTAGTATACGTAGAGGTGTTCATCAATTTCGTTTTTTGTTTTGATGAGCGTTGATTTTCTTGTCTGTTTCAGTATGAGATCGTCTAAGAAGCGTATGCCTATTGATGCCAGCCTTTCGTTTATGTTCAGTTCTTCTTCATCTTTTCGTATTATTTTACGCAGATCAACCGTATTTATTAGCACATCCTTGTTATTTTGTACTGCGTTATTATTTCCATTCTTATTTCCATTAATATTTCCATTAATATTTTCATTCTTATTTCCATTCTTATTTCCATTCTCAGCTCCATTATTATCTTCATTCTCAGTTCCTCTACCCATCACTTCATCCCTTACCACTTCATCCCTTACCACTTCATCCCTTACCACTTCATCCCTTACCACTTCATCCCTTACCACTTCATCCCTTACCACTACATCCCTTACCACTTCATCCCTTACTACATCCCTTATCACTTCATCCCTTACTACATCCCTTACTACATCCCTTACCACTTCATCCACTCTCTCCATGTCTATCAAATTCTTATCCTTCGTTTCTTCTATCACATTCTCCATTCTTACATTCATAAACTCATCTTTCCGTTCGTTCATCGAATCAATTCTTTCTGTGCCACCGGTATTCAACACGTTTTCCTTGTTTATGCTTGTCCTTGATTGTGCGCTACTAAAAGGCTCAGTATCAATTCTCTGTTCACGTGCATAAACTGCATTTTTATTACTTAATTGATTGTTATCATACGCATGAATAACATCTCCTTCGTTCGCCATTTCATTACTGGAGCAGAATCGCTTTTCATCTTTTGTATCTACGCTCGTATCCTTATCATCACACTTATCACCAGTCATACTTACATTTTTATCATTTCCCCTCTCATCTGCACCTCCGCTTATCCTCCTATTCATTCTCTTCCCATCCGTACCATCTACATAGCTCCCATAATCGTTCGTTATCTCCACACTTACCTCACCCCCATCGATACTCATATTACACGGTGATGCGCCTCTTACATCATCACTTTTTATGTAAATTATGCTCAGTTTCTTTGCAAATGACACTCTGCGCGGTTTTGGTGGTGTAGATTTGTTTTTTGGCATGGGGTAAGGGAAATATGGGGACAAAGGTTTTTGAGGTATGGGGAATGGTGATGGAGAGTGCAAGGAATAAGAAATGAACGGTGAAGAGCGCAAGGAATAAGAAATGAACGGTGAAGAGTGCAAGGAATAAGAAATGAACGGTGAAGAGTGCAAGGAATAAGAAATGAACGGTGAAGAGCGCAAGGAATAAGAAATGAACGGTGAAGAGTAAAGTGTACGATAATACAGCCGTTGCGGATGACAGCCACCATAAATACGTGCTAATTAACAAACCCTAAGCTTTCTACAAACAATAATGAATATCGAACACACCACTAGAACTGTTGATGGTAATTACAACAATAACAATGAACCGTGCTATTGTGTAAAAATAAAAATGTAGCAGAGCAAAACAACGGGTACACCTCGTATCGTACACGGTACTACATCGGGTGCAATAAAAATATTTTTATTGCGGTACTACCGTTCATTTCTTTCAAGAACGTATCACAACATAAAACATAAACGTGCATCACGGTGAAGGAAATGTATAACGTTCAAAGTACGATTTATAAAAATAAAAAATATCAATAAATCATATCTTCAGCTATACACCCGTTCACAGATCAAGTTCTCTTTCTTTTATACACTGGCTTGTTCGTGTTTGGTGAGTCCGCGTTGGTACACTGGTATTGCTGGGATGGTAGATCAAATGATTTACGGCACGTGTGGGTACGATTGACGCCTTGCTGATTGAATTGAGGTGCATGTTCTGATTTAATATGGGTGGTGTTGTGTTGTTGGGAGTTGACGGGTACGCGGGTTATGTATGGCTTGGATGTGGCAGCGAATGTGACATGACCACATTGATGCGGTGTGGATGGTTTTGTTATGTCACATGCACCCGGTTTATGTGGACCGATCGGTCCATAAACATCTCGTGGCTTAGTTGCTGTCTCCTCGTAAAATGTACCTCCTGGTGTAGGAGGTGATTTATTCATGTTAAATTCACTTTCTGGTGGGTAATATGCTGGCCATTCAAACGTATCCTTTGATGTGGATGGTTTTGCCATGTACAATGATCTTCCTGGCGTAGGAGGTGGTTTATTCATGTCAAATTCACTTTCTGGTGGGTAATATGCTGGCCATTCAAACGTATCTTTTGATGTGGATGGTTTTGCCGTGTCGTACGTATCTTTTGATGTGGAAGGTTTTGCCATGTACAATGATCTTCCTGGTGTAGGAGGTGGTTTATTCATGTCAAATTCACTTTCTGGTGGGTAATATGCTGGCCATTCAAACGTATCTTTTGATGTGGATGGTTTTGTCGTGCCGTGCACAGAGTATTGGCTAGAGTTACCAGCAGATGTCTGTCTCATCGCTTCTGACATGATCAACGCCACCTCCTCATCTGCAAGTTCATCATCAGTTTTCACCCGTTCAGTTGGTTGAACGCTCAGAACAGGTGCATTTGTACACGTGGTAAAAGTGCACAGGAACAAGAAGTGAGAAAGTACGATCATTGAACTGTGGGTCCTTGAAATGGTAGGTTGATGTAGCACATCGGTATAAAAGAACAGATATGGTATGATGCACATGAGAGATGATATAGCACAGTATTCGGTATAAATGAACATTTTACGTGTTCCTGTCTTGCTGCATATCATAATGAGATGATGCAGCGGTTTTTGTCGTATTTTACTTTTACTTGTGCTTAGGTGCCCTTTCACACTCAAACACTGAGTGGCATCACATTCCGCTCCTCTGTGTTATCCAAATGAAGCATTTACAGCGATGTATATGCGGATGGTACGTGCATGTGATCATAAATTTTGACCAAGTCCTCGTTTTTTTGGCAAGTATGCCATAAAGAAAATTTTATATCCTCTTTGGGACAAACCTACTACGTAAATGTTAAGCAGTGAAAAATATTTAACGAGTGCAATGGAGATGAAAGCTACTTTGGACCCTTTATTGACGTTCTTGTTAGGATATGTGCAAACTTAAATTGCTGTAAACCGAAAAATTTGTTTTGTACTTGAAGGTGCTCGTAAAGTTACTTGGTTTTGACATCTGGTACTGAAAGATGAGCTGTTCGTTTGCGGTTCGTTAAATTATTCAGTAACACGCCAAGCTATCAACACAGACCAGCTATTACATGCGGAACGACACAAAAATATGCGTCTAAATTGTATAGCTGCTGAATAACATGGTGCTGCTGTAGAAAGATTTTTTACCGTTTAACTGTGATATAGCGAGTACAAAATTGCAAATATTCTCGCTAGGTGACCGAAAGGTGTCGAGGTACAATAAACGTATTCACGTGAACTAAAGGATTATTTAATCTAAACTGTATTATATTGCAATTTTATTCGCGTTTCTACTCAACTTCTTCCTCTTGGTCCATTCAACATCTTGAAATACATGGCGTATTTCATGTGCCATAAATTCTATGTTGTATTGTGTTTTTGATCTAGATCATGAAAATGTTGCTGTTGTGTGGAGCAGAGGTATTCTGTTCTTCTAAAATAGAAAAGGAGAAAAAACTTCTTGGGCCAGGTATCAAAGATGAAGTACCAAAACACATTTTAATTTACAGCTCAGCTTTTCTTAAAGCAGCACGAAAACAGTGACGGCTTTTTCTTGGGGTTCTCAGGAACGACCACTTTCACGCTCTTAGACTCAGTTTCAACAACCGTGCTCTCCTCAACTACCGCGTTCAAGTCAGCGTTCTCAACCTCTTTACTTATATCCTTGGCGAACGACGGCACAGTCTCAATCGACATGCTCTTCGTCAAATTATCTTTGGTTTTGAAAACCTCATTCGGAATATCTTTGACCTTGACCTCCGTAAAATTATCTTCTTCATTCACAACCACGCTCTTGATGCTCTCCGTGCTCAGATCGGTGCTCTCTTCATCGACAAACTCATTCATACCCTCGCGTTCTTCCCGTAGCAGTGACATTGCCGTGGTGAACGTTTGTACCTGCTTGATGCTCTCATCAATGTCCGACACAGAACTGCTCGATGATGTGCCAGGCCTGACATTCAGCAGATCAAGAAGCAACTCGCCGATTTTCGTGCTGATGAACGGAAACGTCCAGTTGAACGCATCGATGAACCCTGGCAGAATGAACGGATGCTCATCCTCCTTAAATTTCTTGATTTGTATGTGCTCACCATCAAATTTTATAACTGCTCCTCTATTCCTGTACACATCACAGTAGTTCGGTGCTGAGAAGACCGTTATTACAGATGGTACATCATCTATGTACTCCTTGTACAGCTTATATCCGTTTTCTTGCACCTCGTGTCCTCGTACGATGCACCACAGCTTGTTTGTTGCCAGGAATTCTTTGACCGCCAGGTACGTGTAGAAATATGAACAACGGCGGTTTTTGTTTGGCGCGAAGAAAATGGTCTCAAGGCTTTCGTAGAACGGATGCGGGTCGGACCACAGCAAGTCGAGCATAATGCCGTTGCTGGTGGGCTCAACGAATCGGTTAAATTTGTTTACATCCTCGACCTTCTTCAGATCAGGCGATATCCCGCCATGCACACAGAATATCTTTTTCATAACGATTGCGCACAGTGGCAGCGCCCTGAACGCGCTCAAAAACCCTTTGTACACGTTGTTGTTGTATTTTATGTCGCACTCCTTCTTGAAGGAGAAGTAGCGCGTCATTTCTGAGGACTCGTGGTTTCCGCGCAGCAGAACGACGTTCCCGGGATACGACAGTTTGAGCGCCATGAGCAGAAGAAACACTTCCGAGGAGAACGATCCTCTATCCACGTAATCACCAACAAACACCACCGTCTCGCGCTCAAGATCAATGTGCTTTATTATCTTTAGCAGATCGTAGTACTGCCCGTGGATGTCTCCAAAGATTGTGCACGGCCTGTCCACGTAAATTAGATTAGGCTCCTTCTTGACCGTCTCAATGAACGCCTTCGTGAGTTTGTTTACCTGTGATTCGCTCAGCTTGCCCTGGTTGAAGAAGTGCATGCGTATTACATTGCTGTCCAGGCAGTTCTTCTTCTGGTCGCGCAGTATCTTGTCGTCAAGCGCATGGCTTGCGGGCAGAAACACGCTTGATACCCGCTCCGAACGCAGTTCATCGCCGTATTTTTCGAGTATTTCGTCATCGATGGACAACGTTGTGTCTGTTTTTGTGTCTGATGCACTTTCCGTTGATATTAAGGATGCCTTTAGCGCAGAGTCATTCATCTCTTGTATTGCAGGCTGCTCTTCCATGAAAAGGGCATTCATTTCTCATTTATACACGGTGATACCAATGAATACACACGCTCGCCTATTTTCTATTGATGAGTGGCAGAGACGAATCATCCTGCCCAAAATATGATTTAATTTGTTACAGACGTGTCGAATATCACCAAACGAACGTGATGACAGGGCATGATAGCGCACGTCACGGATGTAAATGCGATAGCCCTAGGTATGTGCCCATGTTTAGAACATTTGAGCACTTTCATCGCTGATAGGGGCATATTCCGTTAAATAAACGTACTTAGTGCATAAATGAACGAAATGTGCAAAAAGCATTTGCTACGGCGGGTTGAGCAACAAGTTAACAAAAGGGGATGCCTTATCAGGTAGGAATAGCACCCGGTAACATGCCGTTGTTAATTGGGCAGAAGTGTTAAACCGGCACATTGGATAGTACCGCTACGGTAACGTATCGTGTAAGAATGGTAATCACATCTCTTAATACGGTCGTAGACCAGGTGTATGTTCTTATCAGGATAAGATATGTGCTGGTAGACATGATCAAATACCTATCAATTGCAGTTTTTATCTGTGATAAGAACCTGTAGCACGGCAATCGATCAAATCAAATGTATTAGGTGATGCTGCGCACCTCTGTAGAGAGATAACCGGAATAGCACGGTCACGCCGTTATTTACGCATTTACTGAGCTAAGAAACGGGAAGAGCCTGCATGAACCGCTAGGTGAATGTTAACACTGTTTTCTGTGCTGCTATCGGTCTTAGTTCTTTTCAGTGTGCACGTAGTGGAACTTGAGTAGTGAAGTTTCTGTGGCCCTGTTACACGAAAAGATCAGAATACAACAAATTTGCTACGACGGCGCGCTGCAGCATGTTTATAATGCACCGGTAAAATACCCTGCCGTTTGCAATACAGGCACGAGCCGTGCCACTGACAAGTCTAAATACGATGATGTGAGAGCACAATCCATGCCATAAAGATGTGCTCTTTTCAACCACCATACGAATACAAAATGCCCATTAAACCCTTACGATGAAAATAGATGCCCGGCTGTTCGTGAACAACGCCAACGAAGAATGGCTGGCACTGTTCACCGGACAGATCAATCTGTTCTCTGCACGCAACACGATCGTGCTCACCAACAACGCTGGTGAATACGTGCTGCCCGCCAGCAACCTACGAGCAGAAAAATCCGGTACTACAATTCTGATCCTGAGAAACGGCGAGCAATATGCTCTCAGCTTTGATACGGAAAGAAACCGCAATCTTTACTACGAATTTTTCAATGAAAACGTTGACTTCAACAGCTTGGAAGAACTTGGCGTGGTGCTGACAGCAAAATTGTCAGAGTTTAGCGTGCTGTACGTTGTTAATAAAGTGATTAGCGGGTTGTACATTGACCAGCTGGTTACGAGTTTTGATGGAGCGATTTTTGCGGATTTGGTGGCTTTGAGGAAGGATACGATCGTGGTTGAGCTTATGGAACGCGAGAAAGAATTGCTTGCCGTTTTGCCAGCTGTTGATGAGCGTAAAGAAAGAGGAATTGGTTTGCAAAACAGAGGTACGTTCCTTTTAGGAGACTTGTATGATTTGAGCGCATGTACGGGTGGTGCTGAACAAAGCACATCTGTGAATGACGAGGAAAGTGCGATGCGTGATGGTGGTGAGGAGACGAAAGGCCTGACAAGTACGGATGAGTTGAACAGAGCGAAGGAAGTTGTAACGAGTTTGACGAACGGAACAGATCGTACGGTTAGCAGAGAAGGAACGGTACAATATTCGTTAAACAGAACCAGCAAGGTGAGCGATGAGCACACAACCGGTGATAATCCGCATGTTGCAGGGAATGAGCTGTTAAATCGTATGTTACTTCTCATAGAAGACGGAAAGACCAGAGAATACCTGCGCAGCAACGAGTCGAAACATAAAAAATTGCTGCTCATCAACAAAATAAACAGAAAGGCACTGCCAGGCATGCAAAAGGATGTTCTACTCCCCCTTCTACCGTACATTAGGGCAGATATACACGCACAGAAGATGTTCCTGCGCCAGTACGCCAGCATCACCGTGGAGATGTTCATCAATGATGAACGTACGATGGCACAAATAATCCGTGAGCGCGAATTCTTTGATCCGTTCAAGGAGTACGTCCAGAACGTACTTACGTACGAAAAGGACAACGTGCGCGTTACCGTGCTGGAGATACTCAAAAGAATGATGCGTACCGGTGATCACACGTTCCTTACCAATTTGTTCCTGTGCCTGCCCGATATGCTGCTCGTCAACGAGTTCTACTCAAACACGCCGCCAAGAATCGAAGAGATGATGCACTCTGTGATGATATTCATCTCTGAGATGCACGATTACTACGCCTTGGACTTCTTTCTGTCCACGAATCTCCTAAAAAGAATGATTGGTGCGCTTTTAGCACACGATCTTTCCAACAGGGTGTTCGTGCTGCGCGTGATTTTGAACCTGATACGTACCTTTGGACGGGTCATTGTTGATTACGTTGCTGAGCACAAGGAGGTGCTTGTGAAGGTGTATGAAAGTGTGGTAGAAGATAAGAACATGCTGTACTCGTTGATGTGTGCGCTGTTTATTCTGACCAAACCACATTTTGATTGCGTTCTCAAGGACCTGTGCGAATGATGAGTGCATTTTGATGAGTGTGTTTGCAGTGTCCCCTCTACACGGGAGGAAATGGAACGAACCGGTGCGTTTGGAAGCAGATTAACGCGATGATACGCCGCTTCTGTTCAATTCATCACGGTACTGTGGACATCGTGCTGCATCTTTTCTCATCGATCCTTTGGAGCACTGTGTTCGTTTTAGCACATCGCGAAGACGAGCCAACACAGCAGTTCAATCCAACTCATGGTGCTGTATCTGTGTTTATGCATTTAATTCATTACTTTATGCACATAACATGTACTTGAGCAATTTCTACCTCATTTTAATCGATGTGCTGCCGAACACCCATTAAGACTGATCATTGCTTCCCTGTGATAAATTCTACATCCACCGTTCGTGCTTTTTGCCATGTGCTGTAACAACAGAACGGTATTTGCTCCATGCAGTGGTGCATGCGTTTGGCACCACGCATTTTTTGTCGGGAACGCCCCGTGAACACCGCACGTATTTTTTCACAAAATTTTTTTGCCCATCCATGGCCAAGAAAGCACCCGAATCAAAGGCATCAAAAGAGTCGAAGATAGCAAAAACATCGTCCAAAGAAAAGAAGAAATGGACGACCGGCAAGACAAAAGAAGAAACAAGCAGACACACGTGTGTAGACCCTGAGCTGTTCAACAAGATTGTCAAAGACGTAGCAAATATGAAAGTGATAACACGGTCGACACTCGCCGAGAAGTACAATATCAATCTTTACAGCAGCATACGTATTTTGAGGTATTTATGTGAGAATGAGGTTGTAGGGTGTGTGAGCAAGGGAAGAAGGCTCAACATTTATTGTGGGTCCAAGTTTGTTAGGAAGGAGGTTGTGGAGGATGTTACGAAGAAAGAGGATGAGTTGGAGACATGGGCATAATTAAAGCTTTGATGGTTATTCTCTGTGTTTTGCGATGTGTGGATTGTTGCGTTATGGAGGAAGAAAAGCGGTCTAAATTTACTTCGTTGACCGATTGGTATTGCGCGATTCTGAAACACGGTGTGAACGGTGGATCAAATATGAATAGCATACTTGAGGTGGTACGGAAATAAATATGTTATAGTGGAAGGGATGGGTTTGGTTGCCGTACCGCTCGTGCCTTGCATTAGGATGCGAGTGGTAGATCGAGGAGAGAATGGCGGTGTATTTAACGGATAGTACGGTTTAGAAATACGTTGTAGCGTAGTTGAGGTGTGCCCTATGTTTTTCATCCACAGTAGCACCAAGACCTTAGGAATTATTGCTAGTCCTTGAAGAGCGTATAAGACCGGTCACAACGCTTTTATCAGCAAATTTTCACCGTATGTGATCAACAACACACGATCAGGCGATTTCCTCATCAAATAGCCGTTATTGACCTTAACCACGTTACATGCGGCCGTGATGGAATGCTTTAAATCACCTTACCAAGTTTAAAACGTGTAGTGCCACGCATCCTATACTCGCATACCACGATGAAGGTATTGTTATGTCCTGACTGCATGCCAGTTCTGGTTCACAAGCTATTATTGCACCTCCAAACACCTTTTCTACGCCATAAAAGAATGAACCGGCCGTATTGCCACGGGTAACAAACCAATGCACAAAACACTCCCAACAAGAACACGGTGCCTGCCCACACAATTTACATCCAAAATACATCACTCCTCCAAAAGTGCATCTACACTAAAATACCTGGCATTACCAGTCTGAGCAACCAAAGCACATGATTAAACGGCACTTTATTGAGGACAAGAAGAGAAGAAAATTTAATTTAGCATTAAATTTATTCTTGCATGCAGTACCGGCGATAAAACCCTTCTTCCCATAATTTATTGGTTTTACTGCGGTATCCGTGTTTCGTATGAAAGTTGGTTTATTTACCACACCGCATAACACTGTGCAAACAAACTTGCCCAACGCGGCAATGCCTATGTCAATGCATAATCAATATTTATGCGTTGTTATATGTGATGGTGCCGTTCTGTCCTTTGATACTGTGTGTAGCATGAACAGCGCAATTATTCCTTATCGTACGCTTTAAATTTTCTTCTTTTATTTTTGTCAAAATAATTAGCACCGACCTGTTCGTACGTAGTATTGAACAGAGCACTAATTCTTTATTCTTGGGGAGTGGCCGGAATGGTAAGTAAGCCTGAAAAATGACCTGGTTGGTCTCAGCGAATCAGAAGAGTTTGCTTGTCAGGATGTTGGTACGTGGGGAGATAAACTTCTGTTGAACATTAAATTTGGTTTAATATCCAATAATTAATCCTTTACCGGTGTTTCAAACACATATTAAATGTTTATCTCGTCAATGGCTGGGCTTTCTGCTGGTATACGTTCCAATATTGGTAAATTTACCTAATATGCTATTTAAACCACCACGCCACCCGTGTTATTAAATACGGTGATCACCTTTCCTCGTAGACAAATGCTGGATCGGTTATCAATTCCGGGTGCATTCGTTGAATAAACGTATTTGCTTTACTTCCAGACATTGTTTACGGGCCGGTTTGATTGCTCACCGTTTTGGGTGGTAACAGGCAGCAGTGCGAGGTATATCATACACACCCTGTGTTGCACCATAAAATGATCGTACCTCCGTTTGTTTACGATCACTCTACCTACGACAATTCTGTAACAGCATTGATTATAACAAAAAAAGTAGAAAAAGAAAAAAAATAAACAAGCCTATGGAAACAACCGACTTCAAAAAAGTAAAAGACGTACTCCCCCAGAAGAACACGCTCACAATTCTGACAGAATACAACGCATTGCTATCAAAAATAGCAGAAAAACTGGTATATGAGATGGAGCAGCCCACACAGTTGTCTGAGATTATGAACGTTATAAAGACACAGAAGAAGATCTGCGAGATTGCTGAGAATTTGTATGAGTGCTTGCAGAGGGACGAGGTTGATGTTGATAAGGCTAATGGACAGATTGATGCCTTGGAGAGTGCGTGCAGGGAGCATGAGGAACAGTTTGACAGGTGTAACAGGGAATGTGGAGAAGAGAGAAGTGAAGGTGGAAGAGGACTGTGATGGCTAGAAATGGTTAATAAATGGTATTTTACAAGTATTTGGTGTTTGGGATGAAACCGGTCCGTGAGATGAGCTGCGCCTCAATTGAATAAATTTAGTTTGTAGGATGGATATGGCAGGATGCTGCGTGTTACACCGTTTAACGTACGGTAATAATTGAGTTAGCTTGCTTCAATGTGTCACGCATATACGTGGTGCGCATGCCGTGTTATCCATTAACGGGAAACTGCCCGTCCGGATAGCAGGAGAAGAACCGTAACGCCGGGTAGAACGTGTATAGTAATGAAAAAGGGGAATAGCACCGTGCTACGATATTAAATTCTATTTGAATGCTGCCTCGCTGTGAAGAGATAAATGAACATATTTTTGGTGAGAAAGAAGCGATCAAATATGAAAACTATTGAACGGCACACCAAGGTAAATGCTAGAAGATGAGAAACCGTGTTGTAAAGCAGAATAAACAAGATGAGTATGAAACGGCATGATATTGAAGATGGTACAGCGTAGTGATGTGCAAGAAATGTGCACAATTGTGTTATCCTATGTTACAAATACCTACGGTATTAAAAATAGGTGAGGTAATGAACACAAGTGAGCAGTAGCAGATAAAATAGAAATATTGGCATTATTAGATGAAGACATACGGCATCGGTGGTTCTATGGCACGATTTTGTTTCAATAATGATATTTTAAAATGAAAATATTCATTTTGGTGTTTGCTCCATGTGAGACACGAATAAAAATGCTCAGAGCAGGCGCAGTAATACGTTGAACTAAGAACCAAGGTGTGCATTAACGTTAGGAGAAAGCTGTCAGGGACAGCCAAATATAATTGAATATAAAGCTCATAAAAAGAAGATATTAGAATGCGATGACTTTTGTCCGTTCTGGCAGAGAAAGAACACGTCAAATCAAAGGGCATATTTTGATAGATAAGGTTCATTTCAGGTTTTAGCGACTAATTCATTTGAAAATATCCTTTCATCTCATATTTAGAAGAAACTCTGCTTACCAACAGCAAATGTATTGAACTAGGAAGTGCTCTTTTCTACTAAATATGTTTTCGAATGAAACGTATGCATCAAAAGAACGCGGTACTACCGTACTGCTACGGCTAGACACGTGAACCGACAGCCAATGAGGCCATGATTAGTGTTAACCGCCAGAAATGTACTTCTAGATAATTTAGCGTGCTGTGATGAGTAGTAAATGAAATAATAAATAAGTTTAGTACTAGTTTATGTATCTACTACCGAAACAATGATTATATCGGTGTGAAACGATTCGTCTCCATACAACAGTACCTACCGTAAATATCTGTTGATAGTACGAGTAACCGGTAATTTAACCGGTCTAATATCAATTTTTCTTAATTTTACCATGAATTCGTTAAAATCATTACGAATTAGGTTGCGTACGGAAAAGGAATGAATTACAAATATATTTGTGGTAATCTCAGTAGTCGTATGTATACGTAGTATACATAAACGTAACTGCCGATTGTTACTTTGAAACGTACGAAATGTTTCTGTTTATTCTAACGAACTGATTCAGTTGTTTATTTACACGTTGCGATCCCTAGAATAGTTCATAAATGTGTATTTGTTACTGATTGGTAACAAATATACGATGATCAATGTACCGCTATGGTATTGCCGATGGCATCATTTAGTAAAACTTGGTACTTGGTATTCATCGTTTTGGTGCCATAAAGCACATCAATTCAGACCTATCAATTAATATTTAGTAGCACGGAAAGTGGTAGTGCTCTCATATTTTGTACCAAATTTGGTAAATGCATGGTTTAGCACTACACAAACTGTGGACACGTCACACAACCATTACACTACCCGTAGCACGGTACCGCAATTCCTATATGTACTGTAAATGCTTATTACGATCTCAAATTGACTATAAAGTGACTCACTAGCGCTACAATAATGAAGATAATTTGCTTTTATTTGCTACCTCTTCAAGCAATGGAAGAGCTTTCAGCACTCTTTAGATGGCTCTTTGAAGGCAAAGGCACGTTTATAAAGCTGTTCATAGGTGATATGCAACCATTAACAAGCTATTCATTGCATCTCGTACGTTCAGGAGATTTAATTACAGAGAAAATACAAAATTTACGAGATGTGCAGGTGGAAGGCAATGCTGACATGTGTTATGATGTGATGCTGTACACGGACAGCGAACACACTGTTACTGATCATTTCTCGGAATGGCGTGTGCTGATGCACAACATAGTGATTGGTGGTATTCTGATCAATGAGAGATTTTATGGCGAAGAGATGAGAGGTGATGGAAATGTGAAACGGTGTGCCTCAAACAATTGCAATGGTATGAATTGGCAGCGCAACATCGATGGAAATGGTATTGAACAGCGTATGCAGCGGGTACGTGGTGGTGATCCAAAATTAACACGTGGCAAAAATACTGGAAGAACATGTCAAATCGTGGAAGAGGCAGAGCAATATTTTAATTCATACGGCACGTTCATAGTTTGTAAGGTTAAATCGCTTGCTTTGAAAAAGTACCTGGACAGAGAGAAGAATAGCCACGTTTTGTGCCATAGGTTTCTTAAAAAGTATGAGAAATGCGATGTAAACACTGGAATACTGCACTTTGAGGATGAGAAGCGCAGGCGCAAAGAAAGTGGATCGACAGGTAGCAAGGTTTGTAAAAAGATGAGCAAATCAAAAGAGCGCTCAACTCTACACAACAACGGTCAGATGAAAGCGAGAGATGTTGAAATGGATAACGGTCTGAATATCACCGGTTCATACGGCAAAAAAACACTTCCAAGACCAGGACATGCAGACACCCAAAAATGTACAAAAGAGCAGGTCAGCAATGCTCGACTGATAGGACAGTTCAACAATGAATTCATCGTAATAGAAATAGCAGATAGCATTTTCATGATTGATCAGCATGCCATACACGAGAGAATACGGCTAGAAAAATTGTTGAAGATTAGGAAGATGAAAGGCATTAAATACGATCTTGAAGCGTTGAAGGAGAGCGCGTGTAAGGGAGCAATAAAATTCAAAGAAAAGCTAAGCGTTCACAAGATGAAAGAAATTGTGAGGTGGTATCGCTCGTTGAAGTATCCCTTTGTTTGCTGCCACGGTCGGCCTACCATTGTGCACGTTGGGAGAGTGGAGCGGTAAATGCTTTCATTAAAGAATGCCGCACATCAAGCGTAGTATTGTAAATATGGCTTGGTACCGATACGTTACACGTAAAGGAACGGTATTTGGTCTAATTTTTGATTTATTCGTACTGGTCATCCTCCAGCGTACAAACCCACCAGAAATTATCCTATTTTTCCATATTACACCTTCGTATTGTGAATCAAACCATTTCATACGAATCACTCCTTTGCAGTACTTCTTTAAAAGCATTTTGTACGTTTTTTGTGAATAAAATTTCTCATGCCAACATGCACTGCAGATCACTCATTCAATCACGTATTTAAAACAAAAAATAATCGAGATGGATGATACAATGGTATTTACTTGGTGATTGGTTATGAATGCATTTTTACGGCACAAGTAGTTCACCTCATTTGAAAGAAAGATTTTTAAAAAAGTGCTCGTTAATATGCGAATCACCCGTTGCAACAGTCCAGGGATAGCCGTAGGACATCGTGTATATCGGTGTTTGCTACGAAGTTAAGCGATGTGGTGGACGAATATTGTGCGTAAAAACAACGGATACCGCTCATTTGTTTGCCAAGATGCTGTCGCTGTATGAGGAGATGAACAAACACATTCCTGGTGAAAAACACCTGCTCATTGCAAATAACGTGGCAAAAAGGTACGTACCGCAGAAAAACATTAATTTTGTGTTCCATTCTTTAAACACGAATATCGCACACAGGTACAATCTTTAAGCTGATGGTTCACGGTTGGAGTTAAAAACGGTTTAATAAAATATCGCAGTTCACAGTAAAATAAATATTTTATTCAAATACAAAAATATCACACGAATAAAAATACACCAATTGGCAGAAAATTATGCCACTAGCATTCTCTATATGTCTCTAATCGCAGCTTGACCTTGGTGTCCTTTGTCTTAGCGCCCTTCACATTCAGCTTAACTACCGAACTGTTCTTCCGCCGCTTCTTAGGCACCGTGCTCTTCCTTGGTTTCCGCTTCTGCTCCCTCAAATACTCGCTCAGTCTGCCCGTCAAAAACTTCTGTTCCTCTGTCAAAAGAAGGTCTATAACAATGTTATCATCATCAGCACATTCATAATCGTGCAGTGTATGCGTTATCCGCTCGGTAATCTCCCGAATTTCGTCCATCAGTTTCTCGTTGCTGTGCGAGTACCGGAAAAGCAGATCGTCGTAGGACGGCGCGTTGTAGATGTGGTACGGCAGTAAATACTCGTAAACATGCTTAGTATTCTCAAATGGTCTTATATCTGGGTGTGTGAGCTGATACTGGTCCTTGTAAAGAAAATTTAGGATTCGTTCACGTCTGCAAATAATGTGGTCGATATTGTCAACCAAACTGGCACTCTGATCGGTTCTGTCGGACAGAAAGGCATCCGCATCGTGTTCATCAACTGCACCCTTCCGTGTGCCACTCTGTGCCTGATCTGCTAAATTGTGTGCGCTGCTAATGTCCGTCGAGGTGTGCAGCTTTTTCTTTCTTCCTCTTCTGCCCATATGTGCAATTTGGGCGTGCGGCAACGGCCCGTCCACTTTTTCATTACTATTCTTTCGTTCTTTGGTCGATTTTGTGGTCAAATTCATTTTTTTTATTTTATTTCGTTACCCTTCATCTTTTTTTTATTTTTATAAAAAAAAAATGGTTGAAACACAATTTTTTTTGTATGAGGAAGGAATGCGGAGATTTATGTTTTTTTGGGAGGTGAAAAATGGCTGGGAATGTAAGATTTATGGGACGAATGCGGGCCAAACAACTTATTTTACAGGGTGAGGGGTTGTTTTGAACGACAAATAAGGAGTATGCCGGCAGACTTAGAGAATACGAATTTGGTTGAGAACTACAGCAGTTTAGACCAGCAGTTGTGGTATATAAGCAGTATTGCTATTGTTAGCACGTATTACGTGCAACAAAGATCCTTTGGTGCTCAATATAGGTAAAAATACATTTCACGGCAGATATTTTTTTAGGTCTATGAAAGGATCTTTCATACCAAAAATGCGTGTGTTTATCTCTTTTTATATCAAAAATGTGCTTTTCTAGTGTCCTTAAAAGACCCGATACAATTTTATCATATTCTACGTGGCCAACACAGCGGCCGATACTGGTTGATAGCTTACAAGGAACAGAAGTAATAAAACAATCTACACGGATAACATACGCTCCACGAGCGTGTCAATGATAAGTAATCTCCTCAGTGACAGTGACAAGGAAGCGGCTATGAGTTGTATAGATATTTGGTAAAAGCACTGGTGTATTCCACGATGGGCAACGTGATATTATACGAGTAACATGTGTCACATGATGTAAAGCACGTAGTGCTGACAGGCAGCATGATCGATCGCACAACTTAACCGTTGTTACCAATTCTAGATATTGTTAGTTACCACCGTTTTATTCGTAAAACGAATGTTCATGCTCATCTAAAATTTTTGGGTTTAATTAAATGTGTTAAAGGGAATATTTGTTGCGGATCAAAGATGTAATTATTCTGTTTACCGTGATATTGGCAATATGCCAAGCAATATGACAATTTACCAATCATTGTTAACGTATCACGATGCATAGCATTACTCTAGTCATCGTATAATCGATGCATTAGGTTAAAAAGCAGGTATCGTTCCTATTGCTGTCCCGTGGTTTGTGTGTTTTTCGTTTACCGAGTGTAGAAAAACTTGAGCATCGTGCTGATGCATGTATACGCATTTTACATGCTAAAGATATCATTAAAAAGGATCTATCGCACAAATGTTGCGCAATCAAATAACTATTAATAATTGTTGTGGATGGTATTTATGTAAATGACCAGCTTAACCGGGCTCATCAACACAGGACCCGTACGATTATTCACACATCTCACTAGCTTGTTGCGTTATCGTCCATCATACATTCTTTTGAAAGGCTGGCAGCATCAGTCGGTAGTTCACGTGTTTAGGCAACCGGCTGCTTAGAGAATAGATGAAGTGATATTTTACAGATGATTACACCATTTATTGTGTGTTATACCATTCGTATTGTTTGTTTCCCTTTTTGTTTGCTATTCTACTCTCCAGCCGGCCTTCTAACCACAGTGATATTTAATTTTTCATTACGAGACCGTGCTGTTGAACATTTGACAGGTAACTCATTCCATAATACGCCGTATAATAACCATTGAAAAATTTATATTTGCTTGGCGTATTGTCTGCTCATTTTGAATTTGTTTGTCGGTTACACGTAAACGATCTGTATTTGCTATCAATTTGTAATTGTTGGTACAATTTCACCGCTTTCGAATGCATTTTGGCCATGATACTGCCAATTTTGCTGTTCGGCGGTAAACAGTTCTAAATTTTTAAAATGGCACTACGCAGAGAGACTGGCGATTTAAAAATGAATTATTCGGTCCTAGCGGACCAGAGAAAGTTTCTGTTAAAGGGTGCTGAGTATGTATGCGATAAATGAACGGTGTTGACCGAAGAAAATGTAAAAAATAAACACAAAGAACTGCTATTTGAGGAACATACCTGTTGTATAAACGTAAATTTAGCAAGTTCAACGTAAAAATAGTTCGTTATGTCGCACAAAGAAAGGCATCGGAGGTAAAAAGCTTTCTTTGTTCAACGCTCCAAACCGACGAAAATATTTACAAGTCACAAAGAATGATTTATTGATCGTTATTTACATTATTATAGGTCTTTTGCAGCGCTTAGCCGGTAATAAAGTGCATCCTATGATTTGACATATTATTGTACACGGATCGATGGCCCATGCAATCGGATAAGAAGGATGAAAAATCGTTTGCAAAGAGCTGCAGCCTTCCGACATCTCAGAACAACGCAGAGTTTCAAGAAACAATAAGCATGCTCAAAAAGGAGCTGTTATCGAAGCATGCAGCGCCGTATGCCGCTGAAATAATAGCACACTACATTTATATGAAGGACTACGAGGGCGCGCTTCTGCAGTACGAGGATATAAACGTGTCATCTGACGAGCTGGACAGGATGAAACTGTTCATAGAAATACATCTTATCAACATGGATAGAAGAACATGCACCGTGACCGATGGTCACCTGGTTGCCAATTGCATGCCGTACGAGTTGAACAGCTTTAAATGTCAGCGGGCGAAAAGAACGAGCTATCCAAGGCAAAAGCTTAGATTTGGTTTTAAAAAGGAACTAAGAAGACGTCCACGTAAGTACAACAAGGCGATCGCCTTGTTAAAGCCTAAGAATACGGGTGTAAGTGTGGAAATGGACAGAGCAATACAAAGGCAATCTGTACATAATATAGCTCCAGGATTGAACAAAGAGGCGAATAACACGTACGCTGCCGATCAAGTGTTGTCTACGAACACAGTTGGGAATAGCAGCACGGGTCAAGCGGATGATATGTGCAGATCTGGCGATAAAACGCAAATCAGTCTCAATGCGACACTAAGGATCGATTCAAAAGTCATCGACTTGAAACGGGTGTTTCTGGATGAGTCGATGGACCTGGCTTGTAGAACGAAATTCATAATACGGAACAAATCGTACGTGCACAGTTTATTTAATGGGTTGGAAGCAGCCACACAGATAAAATACTTGAGGACCGTTATTTCGCTGACAGAGGATAAACTCGTAAATTTCTTGGAGCGCAAATTTGATCTCGAAGTTTTCACTTTTTTGGGTACGTATCGCGCAATATCACGCAAATTTTTGGACAGTGATTGCACACAGCGGCTCAAGTTCATGCTAAACGAGGAATATTACAAGGACCTGGGATATAACGAGCTGTGGACAATGTATGCGGTGTTAAAGGACACCAAGATGTTGAAGTACGCTGTGTACAAGAACCCCTTTGCTGATGAGGCGATTGTTACAAAAGGATTTGGAGAGGAAATGAAAAATAGCGGATTAGAGGGTACTATGGAGCGCGTGTGTAGGATTTTGGAAATTAACTGGATCAAATGTTTATATGAGTGGGCGTTAAGGCACGGAAAGGTGAATAAAGTAATGTGTGATACACGGGCATGCAAGAAGAGGGCGTTCTGTGCGGTTGTTAGCAATACTACGAAGAAGGATGAAAAAAGGCTGGTGATAACGAAAAAAACGATTTGGTAGAACAGAGGGTGTGACCGGGTACGCCATGTTATTTAGGTGAGAACGGCTTTGAATATGAGCTGCTAACAGGCCCTTGATGCGATGATAAAGGGTTTGAAACAAATTCACGTGCTTGTACGCTCAACAAGATTAATAAGGAAAGCTATGAGTGGTATTTCAGTTCAAAACAGTTCTTAAAGCGCGTAAACGAGTATATATAAAGCAATTTATCATGTTCCTAGTCTTGGCTCACAGTTATTTAGCGTTCTTTAAAGAAAGAAACCTGAAGTCCTTATAAATTCTATCGATCATGGCTGACTATCGTCCTTTGTTATGCCGGTCATGAAGAGTCGAATTCATAAATCCTTACATATTACCATACTTTTATGGAAGATTAAGCCTTTTCTACCTCGTGCACGTTATTTTGTTCTGTACCTCTTTGTCTGTTGGTAATACACAACTTTTCCTTTTACACACCCTCCACTCGCACAATTTGTTCCGGTGTGCCTTGCAGTCCACAAAGATGCACGCACCATCCTGTTAGTACTTCGGCATCTCGTCCGATTGTTCCTTTGCTTTGTTTTTATTCCACCGCAAACATAGCCCTTGCAATGCCCGACACAACGGTCTTCGTACTCGATAACTCGTACTATGCACAAAACCAGGATTACCTGCCAACACGATACATCGTGCAGCTCGACATTGTGAACTACGCACTCTCATCCTCGTCCGAGAACCATCACTTTGGCGTGATACCGGTCGCTCAACAAACACCTAACTATATTCTCACACCGACCAAGAATCGTATGAACATCAGGCAGTTCATATCCAATTTAAAGTTCACCGAGGAGTATAAAATACCTGACAGCATTTACATTGCTCAGCGGTCATTGCAGTATGTGGATGCGACCCAAAAACGGCTTGTCGTGTTTTTTAGCACGCCATTGAGCGATTTAACGCTTGAGGACGTGCTAATGAAACTCAGAGACTGTGCGATGATGCGGTGTGCGGTGTACGTGTTTCTGTTTGGCGATGCCAAGGACTACAAAATGTTCCTGGACTACGAGCTGAATGACATGGGCGTTGTGGTCACAGTGGTTGATACCGAGGACAATTTCAAGAACAAGGCTATGGATGTGCTTGCTGGAAGCAGCCTTGAGGAAATGGAAGATCCAAACTTGGCACTTGCTTTGAGACTCTCAGCAGAAGAGGCCGAGAGGAATAAGAAATAATAAATGGTGTATGCGTACATAATGCGTTGTCGTGCTTGCAGAATGCATCTCTTTTTACTTACATTTCACGCACGTTCCAGGGGTGTATCACACATCCCCGTTTACTGCTATCATTTCATACGCATCGTCCCGCGGTATCTCCGGATGGTTCTCTCGTTTTAAACGATCCAACAGTGCAGTGAAATTTGGCAGAATTTGATACGTGACTGGGTAACTGAATTGATTGTATGATCTATTCACAAATCAAGTATGACACAAGAGCTATAGAATAAGGAAGTTTATTTGATGATCCGGAAGAGCAATCAAGTATAATGAACCGTTCTAAGGACTAACACGATTTGAACAATCGTTCAAGGAAGATGTGTTATAAAATTTTATTCCACTCATTACCTTACCACTACTTGGGGAAGGAACGCTTCACTTGATTTTGATATGAAGGTATAACAATTCAACAATATGACTTTTTAGTGTGCATATATTGTGGAATATGATATATTCGAGGCCATCTTGAATATCGTTCAGGAATTGTATCACACCTCAATGCACCGTTGTTTGTGCTTAGAAACTGCTCCTTTTTACCCTAGGATGACGACGACATAGCTTTTCTAAGAAACTTTGAGGTTTTTGATTGTGTTTGTCTATCACGATGGATCTATTGGAAAAGAACGTGTTTCAGTGCGATGAATTGAGTATAATTGTTGTTGAGCGGTTTGTGATTTCTAAGCCCGGCATGTTGTCGCTCGATGAAGTTTGGTTTAATCCCAAGCAGAGTTTTTATTAGTGAATATTCTCATAGATTGTGATTTAAACGTTAAAATAGCAGACTTTGGGCTGAGCAAGCACATGAATGATAGCGATGCCGTTTACTTCAGCGATGAGAATAATGCCGATGACAACCCCGTGGACAACAACCTGACAGCAAACGTTGTTACCCTATGATACAGAGCACCAGAGATACTACTAGGCGAGAGCTATTCCTATAAGATTGATATTTGGTCAATAGGCTGCATACTAATGGAAATGGTATTGAATGCAAACGTGATGAAAGGAAGGAATGAGGATGATCAGCTGAAAAGGATAAAGCGTGTATTGGCACGTCTTGGAGGGTATTTTGCCGGTCGGAGTCGGAAACTGTACGAACTGGGAGGCGGTTTGTTGGGATATTTTAAGGAAGAAAGGTTCAGCGCGGAGGAAGCATTGAAATGTGAGTTTTTTAATGAACAAGAGGCAAAGGGAAGGAAAAGGTTTACAGATAGGGAACAAACCAAGAAGTGATTGACTATTGCATGGGTACCGGTGCAGAGACACCAAAGATAGATATTTGACAACATAAATGGATGAAATAGGAAAGTGAATACAAGTAAATGGTCAGACTGTGCGCCATCGGTGCTGATGGTCGAGGACTATGGCTGCAATAAATATTCGACAGAATAGATGTATGTACGAAGCTATTCTCAAAAAAATTGAGTATGCTTTTTTTATGTCTTATTTTTTTTGTTAAGTTTACGCACTTTGCGCTTCTTTTATCATATCCTAATGAATAGTGAACATTCTTAAGTAATAATATAGCCATTTAATATTTTTTGCTTGCAGATCATCATAATCACTACCGAATCGCATGATCTGCGCAATTCTCCCCTTTCCCTCGATATTTCATTCGGGATTCTTTTCCGATTGGTCTATCTAAAACCTACAAATAGGATCAGAGCCTCCCATTTGTACACCAAACTACAAATAAAGATGTAAATGCGCGAAGGAACGTAAACTTTGGAACAAAAAAACGGATGCAAAAAAATTGTAATTTTAAAATCACGCTTGATAAGTCGCACTTTATCACAAACGAGATAATATCTGGGAAAATACACTTGGAGCTGCTAGAACCGATCAATTTACACACAATTTACATTCATTTCTACAAAAAATTTGATTGTGAATTTGAAGTGAACCGAAACGACTCCTCGTTTCATAAAAAATGGTACAAGACTGAAAGAACGATATACAGCAAAGAAATAGTGATCTATGAATCTTTTAGGCATGTCAATAAATTAGGGAGTGGCTATCACGTGTTTCCATTTAAAATCACGCTTAGACCGAAGGACAGTGGTACATGCACCCTATCACAGTATGTGGACAATTTTTACGCAGAAGCGAACAGCTACTACGGAATAGATGCGTTTCTGAAGGTAGAAGGGGTGTTCAAGCCCGTTCTCACAGATAATGTGCGTGTAGAGATGCGAACATACCACCAGAAAACGAGAAAAATCACAGACACGATTAATATCACGTCATGTCTGTGCCTGATGTCCACTAACCTGATCATTATTGGTCATACGGACAAGGATAAGTATTCAACAACCGATGCCATCTCATTTTTTACGCGCCTTTCCAACAACACCTATGGTATCAAAAGTGTCAAATTACGGCTTTACTGCCATCTCACACTCAGAACAAAGAACAACGTCGTGAACAAAACAAAACTCGTTGCTTCATCTGATAGATCAATCATAGAGCTCAATGAGTGCAAAACAATGATAAAAATACCGAGTAATGCTGCACCTACGGTATATGAGAAGTACCTGTGTGTTTATTACACGTTGAGTGCGATCGTGCACATCAATAGAACGTCACCGATTGTTATCGAAAGAAAGGTGTTCATTTACAGAGAGCCGAGAAGAGAAGAGCCGTTTTGTTCCATAGGAGCATTCAAAGGAATCACCTTTCCGAGTGTGTATATAAACATTGATTGATGAAGAATAACCCGAGTACATGTAAAAGACATCCAAAAAGAATCTTTCTGATCATTACAGATATTATGGAGCAGGAAATAGACTGTAACAGTGGTGATCAATACCACCGTAGCGTTTAATCAAATTTGAGCGGTCATCGGTAGTAAATTGATCTGCGTTATCTTGCGGTATTCCTGGATTGTTTGTTCTGAGAGGATCGATGAGATGCCGATCAAAATTTAGCAGAAAAGTGTGTTTAACAAACGAGGATACGTTGAGGGATCAGTAGATTATGAATATGATAAAAATGTAAAATTGAACCAGTTCTGGTAACAATACGTAAAATTGCACGAAAAAATGGTAAATCACAGAAAAAAGAAAAAATGTAAATGAACAACATCACATAGTCACAGTAACATGCACCAACATAGTTTTGTATGGTTAACATGAATTCTAAGACAAATAACGAGAGCCGATAAACTAAGTAACAAATAATTACAAGTTTCTCAAGCAAACCGAAGTGACACGATGCATAGACAGCTTTGGTGTATTAAGCGATGGAATAACGGTTTAGCTCAGAAATTGCGCAAAGCAACGAACAAGCCCTGGCATAATGGAATCATCGATGTCCAATAAAAGCTTTTATTTAGATGCTGCTAGCAAGAACGAAGGCTTCCACTTAGCATCAAGAACACTCCTTTTCTTGTAATACCTTGCAAGCCTGTACAACCTGCTCTCAGTTTGTATAAGCCTGTATTTCTGATCCTTGTCATTCCTAAATTTTTGCAAGTGCGCCCTCATGTTCGTACACTTCTTGACCAATGCGTTAAGATCCTCAGGAATGGCAGGCATCAAGTTGTGTAATCTAAGGATCCTAACCAGTGTGGTATGCGTGATTGCACTTATCTGCCCAACTCCCTCCTCATCTCTTAGTATGTTACCTATTTGTGAGGCAGGTATACCCTTGCGTGCAAGCGTGAGTATCTTGTCAATCACTTCCTGCTTTGTTTTGGTAATATGCGATGGATAAAAGGTGTGGTATGGCAGGGTTGACTGCGACTTTCCTTTCGAGTTGGTGTGCATGCGTGTCATTGAGGGTACAAATTTTTTTTCAATTTGAAAAGCGTAAAATTTCCAAGACATGGTTAATTCCAGACACATCCTATGGAATGCAGCAATTTATATTTTTTTACAAAGATCGCACATATTTTGGTAACAATAGGAAGGATTTGATACAAATATTGCTATTCTTACTTGAATTTTTCGGTTTAAAATCACTGTAAACGATTAAAGGAATAATCTGACGTATTGCAAGCTTAGATTGTTTAACTACTGATTACTATAAAATAGTTTTATTCAAATTTTAGCATTGAAACGTGAAATACTTATGATTGGCTTAGATTACAGGATTACTGCTTGCCAGCAAACCTTTTATCATCGTATAAACAAAAAGACAACTCGAAAGCTGATTGGTAAGTTTGAAAAGAATAAATTACCTGATATTTC